>NC_034009.1:4163443-4166585 GCF_000346465.2 Prunus persica
AAATTCCGCCAACTTTAATTAGGGTCTTTGATCCAAAAATGTAATGGTCGTAATTTCATTTTCAATAAATCTGTTTCTTTAAAAAAAGAAATTTGAGTAAATTATGTATTTCCTACCGACTGCTGTCGATGTTTATAAAAATAGGTTGATTATAGTTTTTCCCCTCCCAGTAGGCATTTTGTGTCAGTTTAACAGTTCATACTTCAAAAGTTTCAATGCTAGACCCGAACTATCTCATGCTTCCACTGACGTGGATGCCAAATTTGTGCAACGTGGAAAAGAGGAAAAATGAGTTTAATTGTTGATAGATAATTAAAATAAATAAGAGAACTTATTCCAAAATAAAAGTTAATTAAACAAATTCCCAAGTCCTCGCCCCGCACCCTCCACTCCAAGCAACCCCATCTCTTCCCTATGCCTATAATGCATGCAATGCAGTAATGTAAGATTTACCTTAAGTGAGCTTTGATTGCATCGAGCCATTAGAAATGTTGATCTTAGTCATAGTAGTCATTTCGGTATTGACATGTACTAGCCTAAATTTTTTGAACTTCAATGATTACATATGAGATTACATGTTTGTCAAGGAAAGCTAAAAACATTAGCTAAATAAAAACAAAAAATAAACTAATTGCTTATAGCGATAATGATTTTGTATAATTCATTATTTGTTTCTTTTTTAGTTTTTTTCATTCAATTAAGTGGAATGCTAGATACCTTCTCTCTTACCTTCTCATTTAAGTTTGTGCCACATGTATTCCACTTACAAATAAATGTATGTATTTTTCTTTGTAAAGTGAATAATTTTTTTTGAATGCTGCTAAACGAACCCTAAAATTAATTGAGTACACCCTATAATCTAAGTTAACCCTAATATTTTAATCAAAATGTAAAATTAACTAAGTACACCCTATTTAACTACCAAAAATAGCCCTAGTACAACACTCTAATACAAATCCTAAACCAGGTTTCTCTTTTTACATGAATTTGTGCCATCTTTTCAGATTTTGGGTTTCATCAAAATATTTAATTTCGTAATACCAATCCTAAACTAGTACTCGCAGCGTTATTCATGAGCACCAAGCAATACGAAGACTTTTATACGTCTGATAAGAGTTGAATATAGTGAGTAAGGTGTATTTATTAAAATTTTATTTGTTTCACAATTCAATATATCCTTTTTGGTCATTTTATATTAGGGTAAATTAGGAATTCAATAAATAGTTTGGTAGTAGGGTGTACTCATTTAATTTTAGGGTTCGTTTAGCAGCACTCTTTTACCTTTTAGCACATTAAATACATAGATTTTTGTGTTAGTGGAATGCACATGGCACAAAATGAATGGAAATGGAAGAAGAGGAAGGTAGCCAGAATTACTCTTTAAAATCACTTAAGAAAAAGAAAAAAGGAAAAGAAGAAAAGCTATAGTACTTGAAATTGGACTTGTCTAAAGTCCAACCCAAGTGTATACAGGCCTTTGCCTTATGTTTATCTATTTCTTCGAGTTGAGCTACATTTCTAGGATTTCTTCATTTCTTTGGGATGAATTTGTACGCTCAGACTATAATGAGTGGTAAGTTATGAGGGGTAAGTTATAAGGGGTTCACTTTATAGCCATCAGATTCATCCCATGGTTGAACTGTTATGCTACAATCGGGTTGAAATTACCCATACCAAAAGATGCAATCCGAAAGTGCAAAGCACGCTCTCTCATCCTGATTGACCCTCTTTCCTCAAAAGCCACCCACTCTGCAATATGTTCTTCTTGTCTCTCTCGCTCTCACCATCTCTGGTTTAAGGTTATCAAAGAACCAAACTCCATTTGGCAAATATCTTGCAACCAACACAAACATAGAGGGTTTTGAGTCTTTTGTTATTATTGACACTTTATCACCCCAAAAGATTATTTTTTGACGCCCAACTCCAGTTTGCCAGCCATCTCCCTACTGTCCAATCCAATTCTCCACCCATCCATCGTCATAACCCAGCTCTACTCAAATTCGGAACCCTAGTTTGACCTAGCCAAGCCGCCGTAACTCACGACCTTCGTTGTCGACCTCCACTGCCAAACCACTATCGTGACTCCATAGCCAATCCACAGTCGCGACCTCCGTCGTCGTTCTCCAAAGCGGTGAGTTCTGATATTGGTTTTGTAATTTCTGTCTATTATAAATTCATTGATCCCTTTTTCTTATTATTGCAACAATAGGGGCATTCATGGGCTCCATTTTTGGCTACGGTCTTCTCTCTCTCTCTCCCTCTCCTTCTCTGTAAGTCCTCTTCTTCTCCCTCTTCAAATTTCATCCTTCGTACCACTGACCTGAAACACCTACTTCTCTAGTTCTCTTCTTCTTCATGTCATTCAATTTCAATTTTTTTTTCCTTTCTAAATTCTACTTTAGGGATTTAGGAATTAGGGATTCAGTTGGGTTAATTTTTGAAATTCTAATTTAGGGATTCATTCAATGCCTAATTTATGAGCTGTGGCTTTATGAATTATCAAGTGGACTACTTATTTTTAATTGATCATTGATAATGGTATTATTGTAGTTTTTAATTGATCTTTACATATTTCATATTTTAGCCTTATAATTTTAGTGGTTGGGTGTGTAGACAGGTTATTAAATTCTTCTAGTATTAATGGAAGTTGTGTTACTAAATTATCAGTACCTACGCTCTTGGTTGACATGGTTGTTCTGAATTGTAAGATTAGCTTACTATTCGATGGACCCACTTGCTGATATTAGGAAATAGAGTTATTAATTGAAATGAATGGGAATGTGCTTGTTTCTTATGCTATTAGATTTTGTGTGAGTGTGATGCTAATCAGCCATTGAAATACACATCTTTTGGTGTTAATATTTGAAGTATTGGAACATGGGAAAGTTCAAAACAGGCATCTTCATGAGATGCTTGAGCAAAATTTGAAGTATTGCAAGAGCATTAAGTAGACACCCCCACCGACCGCCCGCTATAAAATGTAAAATATGGATCTGATTTCCTTGTTCTAATGGTGACCCCGTAGATTAATTAGTTTCATTCATGATTCTCTTACACCTAATAGAAACATTGGATTGGTTTTGGTTTTTATTTTATCAGGAATTGTATGGTTTTTAGAAAATGGAGAATATTGGACTGCTTC
>NC_034009.1:4166760-4210164 GCF_000346465.2 Prunus persica
AATAATTACTTTTCTTCAATCTTATCGAATTGAATGCAGCTGTTTTAGTTTCATTGTTCTGTGTATTGCTATTATGGATGTGTAGTTGTATCTGGTTCTGTATTGATGTTATGGATGTTGTTTGGATATACTAATTATTGGTTGGGTTGATTAAGTTCACCCCTTGAGGTGTTTTGATGTTTGGTTATGTCCCTCTTATTTAATTTAACAGTTTCGTTGTGCTTCATGTGTTTCACATTTTCCGATTTTCTCTTCCTGTGTTCTAGGTTAGGAACCTCTTTGCCAATTAAGTATGAGTTTCTTAGGTCTTTTAGTGATTGCGTTTTTCTTGTCTTAGTTTCTGTTTTGTTTTTTGGGTCTTTGTTTCTCCTTTTCGCTAATTTCTTGTTTTGCCATCTCTTTTGCAGGCTTTTTTTATTTATTTTTAATCACAGTTGGACCTAGATTTTTGAGTTATGGAAGATTGTTGTCATTGAGAACTATCATCAATTTGGCGTGGGACAACATTTCATTCTGTCATAGGAAGTGTGCTGTAATTATATGGAAAAAAAACATGTAACTGAGGAATTATATATTTTAGTCTTGTAATTTAGTCCTCATTCAATGAAATTGAGTTCAATTTACTTGAGAAATTTCAGTCTTGAATTTGTTCTTTTTATATTCGCAAGTGTGTGCAATAGAAAAATCCTTCTTTTTCACAAAACATTGAAAAAATACTTTTACTTATATTATAAATTGAAGAGAGAACATTGTATACATTGTGTATTCTGCCCCTGTATTGCCTTTATATTGTCTTCCGATTGTTCTCTTATTGCTGCCATATTACTTTTTACACCTATATATTGGCAATTATAAAGTTGAAGTTGGACATCAGGTGTACGTATTGTCATCTAATTGTCGTTATATTGTCTTCCTATTGCTCACTTATTGCTATCATATCAATTTTGAAAATCTCTGTATTGGCAATTATAAAGTTGAAGATGAATATCAGGTTTACGTATTGCCATATGATTGCTATTATATTGTCTTTGTTCTATTATTGTTGCCCTATCAATTTTTTCAACTCTTTCTTGGAAATTATAAAGTTGAAGTTAGACAGTAGATTTACGTAGTGTATTTTTTTTAAGCGTAGAGAATGTCACAATGAGTTCCTACCAATTTTTGGTGTATTTTTTGGATTTTTATTTTATTTATTATGAATTTTGTAAGTTAAATCCTAGAAAACTATTATTAAATGGTATGGAGTGACACATGATGGATTTTTATTTAATTTATTATTATTAAAAAGTAATATAATAATATTTAGGGTACATAAAAATATAATAACAATTTAGGATAAAAAGTAATAGAATAATAATTTGGGGTAAATAATAATATAATAATAATTTAAGATTAATAACAATATAATAACAATTTAGGGTAAAAGGTAATATAATAATCAATTGGGGTAAATACTAATATGATAATAATTCACAGTAAAACGTAATATAATAATATTTTAGAGTAAATAATAATATAATAACAATTTAGGATAAAAAGTAATATAATAATAATTTAGGGTAAATAATAATATAAGAATAATTTAGGCTTCCATAATTATAAGGAGTTTGTAGTAATTTTTGGTATATTTTTCTAATTTTCAATTATTTTTTTATGATTTTTTAAGATAAATTTGGAAAAAGTAAACAAAATGACATGTGCCTTCTCCCCTTTCAGCTGCAGCTACGTGTGATTCTCTATAATTTTTTATTTTTTTATTTCACTTCTAAAATTCATAACAAATAAATTAAAAAACCAAAAAATATACCGGAAAGTCCTACGAAATCCTTGTGATATTCTCTACACTATCAAGCTACAAAAATACAATTTCACTTAGAAAAATATAAATTGATGACAAAAACTCACATTTATTTCTCAACGATTTAAAACACTAGTTGATGCTCTATAATATAACACTCATGTTCTTTGATTCAAGGCTTACTGTGGACATAAATATGTGAAATCATGATTTTAGACTTCCATAGTCAAAGATAATGTCGTAAGCAGTTTCTAACAATTTTCGGTGTATTTTTCTGATTTTTAATTAATTTTTTATGATTTTTTTAAAGATAAACTTGGAAAAAAAATAAACAAAATGACATGTGGCGCAATCATACAACGCCACCTGTCGAAAACAACTACTGCTCTCCTTTCAACTGCAGCCACGTGTGATTCTCTATAATTTAATATTTTTTTTTTTATGGATTTCACTTCTAAAATTCATTAAAAATTAATTAAAAATTAGAAAAATACATAAAAAATTGATACAAACTCCTTACAACATTGTCTTTGACTATGGATAATCATAATTCCACATATTTATGTTCACGGTAATTGTCGAATCAAAGAACACGAGTGTTATGTTATACAATATACTTTAGTATTTTGGTTTGTTTTAAAACAAAGTTGAGTTTTTGTTATCATTTTCAAATTTTATATGTCAAAATTATATTTTTGAAGGTTGAGGGCGTAGAGAATGTCACAAGAAGTTCGTATCAATTTTCGGTGTATTTTTTTCATTTGTATTTCATTTATTATCAATTTTATAAGTTAAATCTTAGAAAAATAGTATTAAATCGTGTGGGGTGACACATGGCGGAAGCTGAATGGGGGGCAGTTAGTGTGTCTCAACGAATTTATTATTTTTTCTTAGAAAATTCATAACTAAATACACAAAAATCACAATAATGTTCCGAAAATTGCTACGAACTCATTGAGAATTCATCTTCCTATTGAATTCCCTGTTTCCTGATTACGCTACATTAGTATTTTATTATTATTTATCCTAAATTATTATTATTATTATTATATTACTTTTTAGCCTGTACATTTGTTAATTATATTTACTCCAAATTGTTATTTTTATTTTTATTTTGAGTGCGAATAGACCATTTTTGGTGCTAATCAGTTTCTCTCTTCTTCAATTTGTTAATTTTTTTTTCTTTTTTGGGGTTAAGGGGTGTTTTGAAAAATAAAATGGAAATTTACAAGCCATCCATTGTACAACATCAGGAAAAAGTTATTAGAAGTCATTCACTGTTCAAGTTTTGCTTAATAAATGCGTAACCAAATCGTTTGGGATATGCTAAGTGGGAAAATGTCATTCCTAAGCCTCGGTGAAAAGACATCTACTCACTCCATGCATGCCTTTTCGTTTACCAAATATTAAGATTGCAGTTGTGCAAAATATCTGTGTTAGTAAAATGTCATTCGTAGCCTTCTATGATGTCAGTAATCATTCAACTATATAATATATATTATACATTTATATATAAAATAATTTATGACAGCACAAACACCAGACAAAATAGATTAAAACCCAACATTTAAACAACATTTGTACAACGTAGCCTGCCAACCTAGAACTTTGCATAAAAACCGTAAAAACATACTACAACTAATTATAAGGGTATGAATTTCCTGGCACAACATACACACGCATCACTTTGAACCAAAAAACACTCTCATGGTGCCATTTGCATCGATTGCAACAAGTCCAGAAGGCAGGATTGATCTTTTCTTCAGTAGGCCAGCCTTGAATAACAAAACACCATTCGTTGTTGTTACAAGCGCTGCATTGATTGAACTTAATCTTCCCATAGTAAAACATATCTATGATATGTCTTGCAACAGAGAAAACTTGGCTTAATCTTCGTCTCAAAGCATCCCTGGTTCCTTTCATATCAATGTTGTTACGTTGATTCAAAGAACACAAGAATTCTAATGCATCCTCTTTTGACTGACCAATTCCGGACATGCCAAGTAGTCCAACTAGATATGTTGCCTCCATATGGCCTGCTGTGGTTGCAATGTGCATCTCATTCAATGCTTCCATGTTACCTTGCATGAAAAACACTTCGAACACTTCTCTAAATATCGACTCAGGGTTCTCGCAAGCCCTGCATTGTTGCAAGAAATGCTGGACCACATGATTGGCACGGTACCAGCTAGGATGGTCTGGGTACTTTGCCATTGAAATGGTGTTCCACACTTGTGGAGTGTTTGCCAACGTATGGAACAATGGGCACGCAGATGCCATACGGAAGAGATCTTCCGATGATTGGGTTGCCATGTATAACATCACTTTAAACCAAGCTAACTCCGGGATGAAGGCTGGAGACATATCCAAATGGAGATGCTTCTTTCTCTTTCCTCCGAGTGTAGTGAAATGCTTCGAATTCATTGAAATGTTTTTGGAATGGAACGATTTGAGGAGTGGAAGAAGGGAGAAATGAGAATATATGGGGTTTTGGTTTTGTTTTAGCCTCTATTTGTAGTGTTTTGAAAAGGTGTTTTCACTTGGGGTTTTTCCAAGTTGACCCTTTTAAAGAAACTGAACTCAACACCCTAAAACTCAAGACAAAAGAAGGGAAAACGTCATCGAAATGCAAAGAGAGTCAGACAGTCAAAAAGTCAATTAATAACCTATTTGCATAGCCATTTTTAAGATTTTCCCACCATCAAATTCATTGATATAAATGTGATGGATTACTGACTAGTCACAGAAGGTCCCATCAGATACTTTTTCATTTTCCCACACCAAACTACCCCTAGTAATGTTATTAAAATGGAACCAATGATGATGGATTCTTATCCAACTAGTTGCCTTAATGAAATATAAATAAAATAATATATTTAAAGCAGTGTCCCCTCAATTTTCATATTGATATTTGGTAGTGAAATATTATATTGCTTTTCAGGGTAAAAAGTGTCACAATTCTGACGGTACAGGTGTCCAGATCGTGACCAACCCACCCACACACAGAAAAGAAGGATATAATTCAATTTCGGCAGAGATGAGAGAGAGCTGAGTAAAAAGTTTAGTGTTATGAGTGAAGGGGTATGACTGAGAACTATGAGTGAGAAGGTATGAGTCCGAAGAGGTTTCAGTGAGAAGATCTGAGTGAGAAGAGGTACAAGTGAGAAGATTCAACATGTCTTCGTCTTCATCTCCTGCTCAAACAAAGAGGTGTCAGTATTGTGGAGCTGCAATGGTGCTTCGGGTTTCAAAATCAGATAAAAATCGAGGGAAGTCATTTTGGAAGTGTCAACCTCCTATGTAAGTTTTCATTTCCAGAATATGTATGTGGGTGAAAAAAACTTAGGTCTAACTCTGACAGAATTATTTTGCATATATGATGCCTGCAATTACGGAGCCACCAGTTGCAATGGATTCAAATGGGTTGATGTAACCTCCGCTGAAGCAGAACAACAAGATGACACGTTTGATGCTACAATGCTGAATATGCTGAAGTCCATTAAGGACTTGGTATTAGTTTTATTACTTGTATCAATTGTCATATTATTTGTTCTTTTAATGACCAATTAAGTGCACGGTTTCAAGGATTGTAAAAGTTCTCCCCAAAAAGACATGTTGCACACACCACCAATGAGTTTTCAAACCCATTTTGTAATTTTTGTTCTTGAAATTGGTGGATTGGCATTGAGTTTAAATTATTGTTTGAAACAAAAGCATTTATTTGTCGGAAACCCAACAAAAACTTTCCAAGACTGACTTTAAAAAAATAAAGTCATATGAAGACGATAAAATCACAATACAGGGCCAATACGATGCAATAATAAGACAATGCATTTTTTTGAAAATTGCATAATTATTCTGTGTATATAGATTGTTTATTTGCGTATACTTAAAGTTTATTGATTGTTTATTGCATGTATATCGCATGATATTGAATATTCATTGAAGGTTTATTGATTATTTACTGCATGTATTTCGCATGTTATTATTCCGATATTGAATGTTTATTGAAGGTTTATTGATTGTTTACATGTTTATTGAATGTTTATTGATTGTTTACTACATGTATTTTGCATGTTATTGAACCGATATTGAATATTTATTGAAGGTTTACTGATTGTTTACATGTTTATTAAAGGTTTATTGATTGCTAACTGCATGTATTTCGCATGTTATTGAACCGATATTGAATGATTATTGAAGGTTTATTGATTGTTTACATGTTTATTGCAGGTTTATTAACATGTTTATTGAAGGTTTATTGATTGTTAACTACATGTATTTCACATGTTATTGAACCAATATTGAATGTTTATTGAAGGTTTATTGATTGTTTACATGTTTATTGAAGGTTTATTGATTGTTAACTGCATGTATTTCGCATGTTATTGAACCGATATTGAATATTTAGTGAAGGTTTATTGATTATTTACTGCATGTATATCACATATTATTGCTCCAATATTGCATGTTTATTGGAGGCAAAAGTACCACTCAAATAAGATTTAAGGAGTTAGATTTAAGGGGGGAAACGGTCCTTATTCTTTCTTTTAGTAGGAAGAACAACTATTAAGTAGAATTTCCTATTCAATACGACTTCCTTATGGTTGGTGTAATTGGGGAGTGATGTATATTGCATGTCTATTACGTGTATATTGCATGTTTATTGCGTGTATATTGCTTGTCTGTTGTGTGTATATTGCTTGTCTGTTGCTTGTGTATTGTTGTTTATTTCTTTCGTAAGCAATGAACAATCAATACACACGCAATAAATGTACGATATGCACGCAATAGACAAGCAATATATACGCAACAGACGTGCAATATAGACGCACCAATATACATTACTTTTATGGAACATAATTTAGTGTTTTAGTTTGTTTTGAAACAAAGTTGAGTTTTTGTTATCATTTTCAGATTTTATTATCATTTTTAGATTTTATACGTCAAAATTATATTTTTGGAGTTTTGGGCGTAAAGAATGTCACAAGGAGTTCCTACCAATTTTCGGTGAATTTTTTGGATTTGTATTTAATTTGTTATGAATTTTGTAAGTTAAATCTTAGAAAGTATTATTAAATGGTATGGAGTGACACATGACGAAAGCTGAATGGGCGTGGTCAGTGTGGCTGACTGACTGTCCTCCAGTGATTGGACCACTGTCCATTTTGATCCTTCTTTTGTTTTTTGTTTTTAATTCGTAAATAAATAATTAAAAATCAGAAAAATACATTAAAAATTGTTACAAACTCCTTCTTCAATTACAAGGGCAATTGGGGCTATACAAAGGTAATTAAGGGCAATACAATGACAATACAAAGGCAATTAGGGCAATACAATGGCAATACAAAGGCAATTGGAGGCTATATAATGGCAATACTAGGGCAATTGGAGGCTATACATTGGCAATACGAAAACTCCAATAGTCCATCTTAGAGAGAGAGAGAGAGAGAGAGAGAGAGAGAGAGAGAGAGAGAGAGAGAGGAGGGACAGAGACATAATACACAACATATACAATGTTCTCTCTTCAATGTATAATATAAGTAAAAGTAATTTTCCATTGTTCTTTGAAAGAAAAAAAAAGTACGTTTCTATTGCACACACTTGTGAATATAAAAAGAACAGATTCAAGACTAAAATTTCTCAAGTAAATTGAACTCAATTTCATTGAATGAGGACTAAATTACATGACTAAAATATAGTTCCTCAATTAAATGTTTTTTTTCCCATATAATTACAGCACACTTCTTGTGACAGAATGGAATGTTGTACCACGCCAAATTGATGATGGTTCTCAATGACAACAATCTTCCATAAGTCAAAAATCTAGGTCCAACTGTCATTAAAAAAATAAAATAAAATAAAATAAAAAAACACCTGCTGAAGAGATGGCAAAACAAGAAATTAGCAAAAAGGAGAAACAAAGACCAAAAAAATAAAATAGAAACTGAGACAAGAAAACTGCAATCAGAAACTAAAAGACGTAAGAAACTCATACAATAGGCAAACAGCTTCCTAACCTAGAACACCAGCAAGAGAAAATCGGAAAAAGTGGAACACATAAAGCACAAAGAAAATGTTAAACTAAATAAGAGGGACATAACCAAACATCAAAGCACCTCAAGGGGTGAACTTAATCAACCAACCAATAATCAATATAACCAAACAACATCCATAACATCAATACAGAACCAAATACAAATACAACATCCATAATAGCAATACACAGAACAATGAAACTAAAAAAAGCTGCATTCCAATCCAATAAGTTTGAAGAAAAGTAACTATTCCTGTAGAAAGTGATAATACGGGAACATGATTAGGAACAAAAAGAACCATTAAAAAATCATCAGATGGTTTGGCAAAAAATGGGGCAATGTGGAATTGTCTGACTCAAGAAGCTCCACATGTACTTTATATAAGCTTCCTAAAGAAGGCAGTAGTGAACAGAACAACCAAAATTTTCTGAAGCAGTCCAATATTCTCCATTTTCTAAAAAACAAACAATTCCTGATAAAATAAAAACAAACCAATCCTATGTTTCTATATAGGTGTAAGAGAATCATGAATTGAAACAAATAATCTACGGGGTCACCATTAGAACAAGGAAATCAGATCCATATTTTACATTTTATAGCAAGCCATATCAAGGGAGGTCTACTTAATGCTCTTGTAATACTTCAAATTTTGCTCAAGCATCTCATGAAGATGCCTATTTTCAACTTTCCCATGTTCCAACACTTCAAATATTAACACCAAAAGATGTGTATTTCAATGGTTGATTAGCATCACACTCACACAAAATCTGATAGCATAAGAAACAAGCACATTCCCATTCATTTCAATTAATAACTCCATTTCCTAATATCAGCAAGTGGGTCCATCGAATAGTAAGCTAATCTTACAATTCATAACAACCATGTCAACCAAGAGCGTAGGTACTGGTAATTTAGTGACACAACTTCCATTAATACTAGAAGAATTTAATAACCTGTCTACACACCCAGCCACTAAAATTGTAAGGCTAAAATATGAAATATGCAAAGATCAATTAAAAACTACAATAATACCGTTATCAATGATCAATTAAAAACAAGTAGTTCACTTGATAATTCACAAAGCCACAGCTTATAAATTAGGCATTGAATGAATCCCTAAATTAGAATTTCTAAAAGTAACCCCTAAGTTCTAAATGCCCAACTGAATCTCTAATTCCTAAATCCCTAAAGTAGAATTTAGAAAGAAAAAAAAAATTGAAATTGAATGACATGAAGAAGAAGAGAACCAGAGAAGTAGGTGGTTCAAGTCAGGAGGAGTACTGAAATTTAAAGATGGAGAAGAAGAGGACTTACAGTTGGAGAGCAAAGGAAAGAAGGCTGGAGCGGGGCCATGAATGCCCCTACTGTTGCAATAATAAGAAAGGGGGATCAACGAATTTATAACAGACAGAGAGTACAAAACCAATATCAGAACTCACCACTGTGGAGAACAACAACGGAGGTCACGATAGTGGCTTCGCGGTGGAGGTCGACGACGGAGGTCGTGAGTTGAAAGAAAGGCAACTGCTTTTATAGCCAACATTCCTAACTAATTGGTGGCCTGGCATGAGGGAGACTTTTTCTCATTTTGTCTCCTATTCGTTTTCTTCAAATTTTCCAGTCCTTTTTTTTATTTTATTTTAATATTTATTCTCCTTCTTTTTCTCTCCTCTACTAACGAGGGAAACCCATCATTTTGTACTATAAAATGAACGACAAGGTCCTCTTGAACTTTGTCCTGCTTCAATCAAAAGAATTCCAAAAGAAAAAAAGAACCGTTTTCCTGCAGTAACCAAAAATGAGCCCTCCTATCAGAAATGTTGTTATGGCACTGCTAGTTGTGCTTTTATTACAAGTACTGAGGCCGACGTTCAAATTCCTAGGACCAAAAGACTCAGAATCACCAACTCGTTGGCAAGTAAAGTGGACATGAAGGTCCACTGTAAATCCGGTGCGCATGACCTAGGGGAGCAGATAGTTCGTCCAACGGAGAGCTATGAGTTCCGTTTCAAAACAAATGTTATGGGAACCTCATTGTTCTTCTGCAGCTTTCAGTGGGGGAATGAGTTTCATTATTTCGATGTTTACAAGAACGGTAGGGACGATTGTAGCAAATGCTTTTGGACTATTGTTGAAAAAGGGCCTTGCTTGTATGGCGTTCAGGGTGTCTGCCATGAGTGGAACAAAAATTAGGGTCTTAGGAGTGTCATGAGAGGACTCATTATTATTACAAATTTTTAAAAAAATTGATGGGTGAATTACAATTTGTGCCGTATGAAATTTGGTCGAATGTTAATAATGTGCCCGGTACTTGTAATGGCATAACTCATCGGCTTGCACGTTTTGCTTTAGGTCTTACTCATGATGCCATATGTGGTTGGAAATTCCGCCAACTTTAATTTAGGGTCTTCTGATCCAAAAATTGTAATGGTCGTTAATTTCATTTTCAATAAAATTCTGTTTCTTTAAAAAAAGAAATTTGTGTAAATTATGTATTTCCTACCGACTGCTGTCGATGTTTATAAAAATAGGTTGATTATAGTTTTTCCCCTCCCAGTAGGCATTTTGTGTCAGTTTAACAGTTCATACTTCAAAAGTTTCAATGCTAGACCCGAACTATCTCATGCTTCCACTGACGTGGATGCCAAATTTGTGCAACGTGGAAAAGAGGAAAAATGAGTTTAATTGTTGATAGATAATTAAAATAAATAAGAGAACTTATTCCAAAATAAAAGTTAATTAAACAAATTCCCAAGTCCTCGCCCCGCACCCTCCACTCCAAGCAACCCCATCTCTTCCCTATGCCTATAATGCATGCAATGCAGTAATGTAAGATTTACCTTAAGTGAGCTTTGATTGCATCGAGCCATTAGAAATGTTGATCTTAGTCATAGTAGTCATTTCGGTATTGACATGTACTAGCCTAAATTTTTTGAACTTCAATGATTACATATGAGATTACATGTTTGTCAAGGAAAGCTAAAAACATTAGCTAAATAAAAACAAAAAATAAACTAATTGCTTATAGCGATAATGATTTTGTATAATTCATTATTTGTTTCTTTTTTAGTTTTTTTCATTCAATTAAGTGGAATGCTAGATACCTTCTCTCTTACCTTCTCATTTAAGTTTGTGCCACATGTATTCCACTTACAAATAAATGTATGTATTTTTCTTTGTAAAGTGAATAATTTTTTTTCAATGCTGCTAAACGAACCCTAAAACTAATTGAGTACACCCTATAATCTAAGTTAACCCTAATATTTTAATCAAAATGTAAAATTAACTAAGTACACCCTATTTAACTACCAAAAATAGACCTAGTACAACACTCTAATACGAATCCTAAACCAGGTTTCTCTTTTTACATGAATTTGTGCCCTCTTTTCAGATTTTGGGTTTCATCAAAATATTTAATTTCGTAATACCAATCCTAAACTAGTACTCGCAGCGTTATTCATGAGCACCAAGCAATACGAAGACTTTTATACGTCTGATAAGAGTTGAATATAGTGAGTAAGGTGTATTTATTAAAATTTTATTTGTTTCACAATTCAATATATCCTTTTTGGTCATTTTAAATTAGGAATTCAATAAATAGTTTGGTAGTAGGGTGTACTCATTTAATTTTAGGGTTCGTTTAGCAGCACTCTTTTACCTTTTAGCACATTAAATACGTAGATTTTTGTGTTAGTGGAATGCACATGGCACAAAATGAATGGAAATGGAAGAAGAGGAAGGTAGCCAGAATTACTCTTCAAAATCACTTAAGAAAAAGAAAAAAGGAAAAGAAGAAAAGCTATAGTACTTGAAATTGGACTTGTCTAAAGTCCAACCCAAGTGTATACAGGCCTTTGCCTTTATGTTTATCTATTTCTTCGGGTTGAGGCTAGTGGGACATTTCTAGGATTTCTTCATTTCTTTGGGATGAATTTGTAATGGCCAGCCTATATAAAAGTTTTTGGGCTTAGAGCACCTCCAACCCAAAGGGCAAGGGTAAGGCAAAGGCAAGGTTTGTCACTATTCGATTGAATAGTGGTAGCCATTGCCTTTTTTGTTTCCACCCCAAAGGACAAGCGCAAGGGCAATTACTATTTACTTTAATTTATTTTCTATTTTTTTTATACTTAAACTATTAATTTTGGTGTGGGAAGTGAAGAATATGACTAGATATTTATTGTGTAAAAAAAATCTGAAATTTTTTGGAATTTTTTTAAAAAGTTACTGACGTTAATGACGTCAGCAACCCCAAGCAACAGCCCAGACAAGATTTGTCTTTGGGCCTGTCCGGGCTTGTGGAGCCGACCAGCTGCCCGGTCTTGTTGTTGCGCGCTGGAGCCATTTCCTGGGCCTAGGCCACCTCCTGCCCAGACAAAATAGGAGCGCTAGAGGTGCTCTTAGGGAGGACATTTGACCTTGGTACTCTACTCCTTTAAGTAATATGATTGGGTTAGCTTAATCCAATGCCATTATTGTTGCTAAACAATGAATAGGAATATGATAAAAGGTAATCCTAGGTACTTTTTAATGTGCATTTTTGTATCATAACTTTTTTTTAGTACAAGTGATAGTCTAAACTACAGGGGAGGGGGGTTTCTCACACACTCTCACACAACTAAGATGCCATGGGGGTTTGAACCTGTGACATATTGTTTGCAAATAAAGGCCATTTTTCACTTCGCTAGACCATGTTGGCTTTTGTATCATAACTTAATTATATATTTGATTGTGCATTTTTAAAGGATAACTTATATTATATATAGTTAAGGTGGGATACATAATCCCACTACAACCGTTGACCTTAGATCCAAACCCAGAAACTAGGACACCAATGCTAATGATGGATACTTATTGGCAATTTTTGGTAACTAAGATTTGATTGAATTAGGAAATAGGATTGGATCATATTTCGGATTGGAAATGATAAGTATCCTTAATTGGCACTAGTGTCATATGTCATGATTCTTGCTCTTGGGTCTTGGGTTCGAGATCAAGGGGTTGGAGTAGTGGGATTAAATATCCCCCTTTTTATAGGATAAGTTATCATATAAAAATGCACATAATACTTTATTTTATTTTATTATAGGCAATTGAAAAAACTGAATTGTTGTTCAGTTATGGGAATATGGTGGGATTATCTTGTGTCCTATCCAAGGTCTAAAATATAGAGAGTTTTGAAAATATCAGTGGTCCAAAAACATGGATATATCGATGGAAATATCGAGGAAATATCGATATCGATAAAAATTGAATAAAAATCATGAAAATTGTGAGAAAATTTTGGAATTTTTTATTGAAACTTTAGAGGATGTTTACTTAGTCAATTGTCTATTATTTTATCACAAAAAATTGGAAGGAAATGCATGGCATGGTGGGTTTGATTTACTTAATTTGATTATGTAGCGACCTGACAAACACTGTAACTTTAGAACATATGTAGTAATTAGTGAAAGAAAATTAAACACACCATAAGGTTTTAGTTATAATAATTTACTACAATATATTACACTTGATACATATGATATGATATATGAGCTTGACTAAAAAAAACAAAGATAAAATGTATGAGTAACTTAGTACCACATAAAAAGAATTCATATTTAAGTTCAAACTTAATATCACATATAGTGAACAATATTAAAACTCAAAGTGAATAATAATATAACTCCATAATATATAACAACAACAAAATACAACTCCATAATTAAATAATAAATAACATTAAATATATGCCTAAATTTATCCTTAAGGAATTTTTTTTATATGGAAATTTATCCTAGATAATATTAGCTTGCAGATTTTAAAGATCATATAAATATTACACGCTGAAGATATAATCACAAAGTCATCTGCAGCAGGTTGGATAAGGCTTAGTGTGTGGTTGAGAAAGGGAGGGGTTCGAATCCCTCTATGCGCAAGAGCGAGATTTCTCAATATTATCGGGAGGATAATTATCGTCGATAATTAAGTGGATATGTGCTAAAATATCTCCCACTCAAAAAAACGATATTAACATGGCATTGGATTTAGCTAATCCTCCTTATATACCAAGGAGCGTTTGAGGACTGAAACTATAATTGCAATAGACACAAACTCTTATTAATCCAAAAATTAGGTCTCAATGAATGGAATCTAATTGTACCTTTAATTTTATATAAGAAAATGGTAACATTGTTAGCCTTTAGATTTCCAGGAGAATTAGGAAATGGCTTATTGATTCCTGCATGGATAAGCCTTATCTAATATACACACACACAGTAAATTTTGTACTATAAAATGAACGACAAGGTCCTCTTGAACTTTGTCCTGCTTCAAACAAAAGAATTCCAAAAGAAAAAAGAACCGTTTTCGTGCAGGAAACAAAAATGAGCCCTCCTATCAGAAATGTTGTTATGGCACTGCTAGTTGTGCTTTTAATTACAAGTACTGAGGCCGATGTTCAAATTCCTAGGACCAAAAGAGTCAGAATCACCAACTCGTTGGCAAGCCTCGTGGACATGAAGGTCCACTGTAAATCCGGTGCGCATGACCTAGGGGAGCAGATAGTTCGTCCAACGGAGAGCTATGAGTTCCGTTTCAAAACAAATTTTCTGGGAACCACATTATTCTTCTGCAGCTTTCAGTGGGGGAATGAGTTTCATTATTTCGATGTTTACAAGAACGGTAGGGACGATTGTAGCAAATGCTTTTGGACTATTGTTGAAAACGGACCTTGCTTGTATGGCGTTCAGGGTGTCTGCCATCAGTGGAACAAAAATTAGGGTCTTGGGAGTATCATGAGAGGACTCATTATTATTACAGATTTTTAAAAATTGAAGGGTGAATTACAATTTGTACCGTATGAAATTTGGTCAAATGTTAATAATGTGCCCCGTACTTGTAATGGCATAACTCATCCATTTGCACGTTTTACTTTAGGTCTTACTCATGATGCCTTGTGTGGTTGGAAATTCTGCCGACTTTAATTTAGGATCTTTTGATCCTAGAATTGTAATGGTCGTTAATTTCATTTTCAATAAAATTCTGTTTCTTTAAAAAAAGAAATTTGAGTAAATTATGTATTCCCTAACGACTGCTGTCAATGTTTGTAAAAATAGGTTGATTATAGTTTTTCCCCACCCAGTAGGCATTTTGTGTCAGTTTAACAGTTCATACTTCAAAGACCCTAGCCGCACCCTGGTCCCTTTCTTCTTGCTGTCAACCAACTACAAGGAAGTTAAGGGGGGAGGTGACCACTGCCCCTTCTCCCTTCCACCTATCTTCCCCTTCCTCTCCTCATCTCCCCTTCTTTTTCTCCCAACTTTTCCCTTCCTCTTATCCACTCTTCTCATCCCCTTCCCCTCCCCAGATAGTCTAGATCTGTTTGGATCTAGGTCTGTTTGTCTATTTGTTTTATTTTGTTGTTTTTGCAGTGTTCTAGGTGATTGGTGTTGTCTTTGTCTCAGCGGCGGCGACAGTAGTGACGCTGGATTGTGTGTCTCATTGGGAGAATTGTGATACTTGGTGGCTGATGTTTTGTCTCTGTTTTAACGGCGGTGGCAACAATGAGGCTTGTGGTAGTTGTTAAGATGTGGTGCTCTTCTCTACTCTGCGCCGACTGAAGAACTATGCTTGGTCATAGGAGGTTTTCATTGTCAGGTTCTGAGTTGAAGTGGAGTGCTTCTAAGAGGTCTTTTTATTGTTGTTTCTGTCTTCCTTCTCCGTGTTCTCTCCTAGTTTCTGCTATGATATGTCTTACAATTTGTGTGGGTGTCAAAGGACTACGATTTTGCTCATAGAAGGCTTTTTTTGACAGTTGGTATATTCTGCAGTCTTCTCTTGTGGGTTTACTATTTGGGGTTTCTGCGGTCCTTTCATGTGGGTTTATTGTGTTGGTCTTTAGTTGCGGATCTCATCGGAGGTCCTTGTGTAAGTTTTCATATTTTACTTGTTCTTTTGTTGTAATGGTCCAAAGTGACTTGAATTGGACTCTCTTGTTAGTTCATGACATACTTGAATTGAACTCTCTTGTTAGTCCATGACATGTGTGGTACTCTTTCCTCTCATGGGGTTTGTTCCATGAGGTTATCCTATGAAAGTTTTAACAAGGCCATTGTATCATGTCGCTCTTTGTATGTCAATGATTTTATGAATGAATTCTCCTTCTCAAAAAAAAAAAAAAAAATCATACTTTAAAAGTTTCAATGCTAGACCCGAACTATCTAATGCTTTCACTGACGTGGTTGCCAAATTTGTGCAACATGGAAAAGAGGAAAAATGAGTTTAATTTTTTATAGATAATTAAAATAAATAAGAAAACTTATTCCAAAATAAAAGTTAATTAAACAAATTCCCAAGTCCTCGCACCGCGCTCTCCACTCCAAGCACCCCCATCTCTTCCCTATGCCTATAATGCATGCAATGTAGTAATGAAAGATTTACCTTTAGTGAGCTTTGATTGCATCGAGCCATTAGAGTGTTGATCTCATCGAGCCATTAGAATCTTGATCTCAGTCATAGTAGTTATTTTGGTACTGACATGGACTAGCCTAAAATTTTTGAACTTGATTGATTACATATAAGATTACATGTTTGTCAAAGAAAGCTAAAAACATTAGTTAAACAAAACCAAAAAATAAACTAATTTCTTATAGCGATAATGATTTTGTATAATTCATTATTTGTTTCTTTTTTAGTTTTTTTCATTCAATTAAGTGGAATGCTAGATACCTTCCCTCTTACCTTTTCCATTAATTTTGTGCCACATGTATTCCACTCACAAATAAATGTATGTATTTTTCCTTGTAAAATGAATAATTTTTTTTTAACACATTAAATACATAAACTTTTTTGGTAGTGGATTACACGTGGCACAAAATGAATGGAAATGGAAGAGGAAGGTAGCCAGAATTACTCTTCAAAATCACTTAACAAAAAGAAAAAAGGAAAAGAAGAAAAGCTATAGTACTTGAAATTGGACTTGTCTAAAGTCCAACCCAAGTGTATACTGGCCTTTGCCTTTCTGTTTATCTATTTCTTCTGGTTAAGGCTAGTGGGACATTTCTAGGATTTTTTCATTTCTTTGGGATGAATTTGTAATGGCCAGCCTATATAAAAGTTTTTGGGCTTAGAGAACCTCCAACCCAAAGGGTAAGGACAAGGCAAAGGTAAGGTTTGTCACTATTCAATTGAATAGTGGCAGCCATTGCCTTTTTGGTTTCCACCCGAAAGGGCAAGGGCAATTACTATTCACTTTAATTTATTTTCTATTTTTTTATAATTAAACCATTAATTTTGATGTGGAAAGTGAAGAATATGACTAGATATTTATTATTAAAAAAATTCTGAAAATTTTGGTATTTTTTTGGCATTTTTTTTAAAGTTGCTAACGTCATTAATGACTTCAGCAAACCCAAGCAACAGCCCAGACAAGATTTGTCTTTGGGCCTGCCTAGGTTTGTGGAGCCCACCAACTGCCCGATCTTGCTGTTGCGCACTGGAGCCATTTGCTGTTCTTAGGCCCCTTCCGGCCTGGGCAAAATAGGAGCACTGGAGGTGTTCTTACGGGGGACAATTGACCTTGGTACTCCACTCCTTTAAGTAATAGGATTGGGTTAGCTTAATCCAATGCCATTATTGTTGCTAAACAATGAATAGGAATATGCATGATAAAAGGTAATCCTAGGTACTTTTTAATGTGCATTTTTGTATCATAACTTTTTTTAGTACAAGTGATAGTCTAAACTACAAGGAGGGGGTGGGTTGTGTTTCTCACACACTCTCACACAACTAAGATGCCATTGGGGTTTGAACCTGTGACATCTTGTTTGCAAATCAATGTCCTTTTCCACTTCGCTAGACCACGTTGGCTTTTGTATCATAACTTAATTCTATATTGGAATGTGCATTTTTAAAGGATAACTTATACTATATATAGTTAAGGTGGGATACATAATCCAACTACAACCGTTACCTCAAATCCAGACCCAGAAACTAGGACACCAGTGCTAATGAAGGATACTTATCGGCAATGTTTGGTAACTAAGATTTGATTGAATTAGGAAATAGAATTGGATCTCATTTTGGATTGGAAATTATAAGTATCCTTCATTGGCAATAGTGTCATATGTGTCATGATTCCTACTCTTGGGTCTTGAGTTCGAGATTAGGGGGTTGGAGTAGTGGGATTAAATATCCCGCCTTTTTTATAGGATAAGTAGTCATAGTCCTATAAAAAAGCACATAATACTTTTTTTTAATTTTATGTTGTTCAGTTATGGGAATATGGTGGGATATATCTTGTGTCCTATCCACATTCATTTTTTAACGTGGCATTGGATTTAGCTAATCCAATCCTACTACTTATCATACTCACCAAACAATGTCATTATTGCGAATCCAATATCTAATACAATCCAATCCTAGTCACCAAATATGAAGAGCACAAAAATGGCTAATAACATTTCGATTTTGTCCCATAAAAAGTGGTCATCTTCAATCTTGAACGCAGGTTTCCTCCCTATATAGCAAGGAGCGTTTGAGTACTAAAGAATTTGGCTCCAAGTTCGGAAAGGCTTACACGATAACATTTCTCATTTGTGCATCCATATATTTTTTTGGGAATAAATCTTGGAATAAATTGCTGGCGGCCAAAAATCAAAGGACTAAAACTATAATTGGAATAGACACAAACTCTTATTAATCCAAATATTAGGTTCTCAATGATTGGAATCTACTTATACCTTTAATTTTATATAAGAAAATGGTAACATTGTTAGCCCTTAGATTTCCAGGAGAATTAGGAAATGGCTTATTGATTCCTGCATGGATAAGCCTTTCTAATATACACTCACACCGTAAATTCTGTACTATAAAATGAATTACAAGGCCTTCTTGAACTTTGTCCTGCTTGAATCAAAAGAATTCCAAAAGAAAAAAAGAACCGTTTTCCTGCGGAAACAAAAATGAGCCCTCCTATCAGAAATGTTGTTATGGCACTGCTAGTTGTGCTTTTAATTACAACTACTGAGGCCGACATTCAATTTCCTACGACCAAAACAGTCAGACTCACCAACTCGTTGGCAAGCTACGTGGACATGAAGGTCCACTGTAAATCCGGTGCGCATGACCTAGGGGAGCAGATAGTTCATCCAACGGAGAGCTATGAGTTCAGTTTCAAAACAAATTTTCTGGGAACCACATTATTCTTCTGCAGCTTTCAGTGGGGGAATGAGTTTCATTATTTCGATGTTTACAAGAACGGTAGGGACGAATGTAGCAAATGCTTTTGGACTATTGTTGAAGCCGGGCCTTGCTTGTATGGCGATAAGAGTTTGTGCTATCAGTGGAACAAAAATTAGGCTCTTTGGGAGAATCATGAGAGGACTCATTATTATTACAGATTTTTAAAAATTGAAGGGTGAATTACAATTTGTACCTTATGAAATTTGGTCAAATGTTAATAATATGCCCCATACTTGTAATGGCATAACTCATCCATTTGCACGTTTTACTTTAGGTCTTACTCATGATGCCGTGTGTGGTTGGAAATTCTGCCGACTTTAATTTAGGATCTTTTGATCCAAGAATTGTAATGGTCGTTAATTTCATTTTAAATAAAATTCTGTTTGTTTTAAAAAAGAAATTTGACTAAATTATGTATTCCCTACCGACTGCTGTCTATGTTTATAAAAATAGGTTGATTATAGTTTTTTCCCACCCAGTAGGCATTTTGTGTCAATTAACAGTTCATACTTCAAAAGTTTCAATGCTAGACCCGAACTATCTCATGCTTTCACTGATGTGGATGCCAAATTTGCGCAACGCGGAAAAGAGGAAAAATGGGTTTAATTGTTTATAGATAATTTTAAAAATTAAGAAAACTTATTCCAAAATAAAAGTTAATTAAACAAATTCCCAAGTCCCTGCCCGCGGCCTCCACTCCAAGCACCCCATCTCTTCCCCATGCCTATAATGCATGCAATGTAGTAATGTAAGATTGACCTTAAGTGAGCTTTGATTGCATCGAGCCATTAGAATGTTGATCTCAGTCATAGTAGTCATCTTGGTACTGACATGGACTAGCCTAAATTTGTTGAATTTGATTGATTCATTACATATGGGATTACATTTTGTCAAAGAAACCTAAAAATATTAGCCTGCGTTTACTTGCAATCAAGAATAAAAAAATAAGTGGGTCTCACCTCAAAATCCGTAATCACATCCCCTCAAAACTAGGTATAAGATCAATTAGGGGGGAGTAGTCGATACGATGCCCATTCCTGTTTTCTCTTAATAACTTCCAAAAATACCCTTACCACTTTACCATAATTCCAAAACACCCCAAACCCTTAAAAAAAATAAAAACTCACGCTAAGAAGTTCCAAGACGCTCCAACTTCTTTTTCACGTTAGCGTTGCAGACACAACCTCCCAGAAGCAGCAGCAACACATTGTGGTATGAAAGTCATTCTATCTATCTATCTATCTATCTATCTATCTTTTTCTATTTCATGTCTTCACATTCATCACAGAACAACGTACGGTCATGGATAAAGACTTTTGTGGAGATTATATATCTCTTTTTTGGTAGTATGACGATTATTTATTTAATCGTATGAAGATTATGTATTTAATCGTATGAAGATTATACATGTTATTATTATTTGATTGTTTACTAGTTACGTAGGTGAAAGGTATGGAGTTTATTTTTTTGTTTGAAATTGGCTTTGGACAAAGGTGTTATTAACATTATTATTGAACTAAGCTCTTGTTGTTCATCTTGTTCAGCATATTAATTCCTCATGTTTACACTGCTTTACTAGTTCGTTGCAGGATTAGTTTGGTCTCGTTAGCCAATTTGAGAATTATATATGTGTTGTGGTGAAAATGTGCAAGACATTTTAGTAATCAAATTAAATTGAATTCTGATTCATGCAAATTAGTAAACAATAACAATGAGAATCAACCCCATTCCTTTGTTAATTCCATATGTTTAGTAAACAGCTTAATGTGAATGATTTTTCCCATACCGATTCAGTAGTTCCCCGATTTCTAAATACTTTCTCCATTACTAATACGTAAACATTCCCTAAGTGGAATGCTAGATACATTCCCTCTTACCTTCTCCATTCATTTTGTGCCACATGTATTCCGATCACAAATAAATGTATGTTTTTTTCCTTGTAAAGTGAATAATTTTTTTTAATCACATTAAATACATAGATTTTTGTGTTAGTGGAATACATGTGGCACAAAATGAATAGAAATGGAAGAAGAGGAAGGTTGCCAGAATTATTCTTCAAGGAATTGCGTTCATTATCTAATTAATAGCATTCTATTATTGCTTCTAATTAACAAGACGGTGGAAGCGTAGCATATGTGGGTTAGTCCAGTTGGCTAGGGTAGTGAGCTTGCAACCTTGTACCTAAGTTTGAATTCCCCTTCCCAGTAGATTAGATTAATTTTGCTTAGATTATCACTTGTGGAAATAGCATCACTTGTAGATTAGATTAGGGAGACTTTGGAAAAGCCCAAAGGAGAGAGAAAATTTTGAAAAGAAGCAAAAATGGACAAAATTGCCCTTATTTATTTTTTGATTTCCTAAGAAATCCTTTACATTTGCATGTCTTTGGTTTGAAAGTTGAGAGCTTATTCTGTCTTTTTTCAAAAAGCTTTGGCTTTTTCCAAAAGTGAAAGTTTTTTTATGGGTAAAACCTAAATTTACTATTAGATTAATAAGAGCACTGCTATTTCCACCCCTTGTCCTATTTTTCCACCAACCTTATCTTCAAAATTTTAAAGACAAATTTACCCCTTTGTAAAATTTGCCTCAACTTATTACATAACCCACCTATTCTACCATTTGACAAAAAGAAAAAAAGAAAAAGAACAAGAACAAGAAAGCGTACGACTCCTCAGTTGCTCACTACGCCTTAATACTCAGAACTCAATTCTGAGACATTTTTCTTCTCTCTTCATTCAATCAAACTGTTTCTAGAGAAGAGAACAAAAATTAATTATTTTTTAAAAGCTACAAGGCATATAATAAAAAACTAAAAGATGGATAAAATCAAAATATTAGACTAATACAACTTCTCCGATCTCAACTACTAATGGTTGACAAAGAGAATTAGCTTGAATTAATAACTAAAGGATAGGGTGGTGGACACAGTAGCACTCATTAATAATTAAAGGGTTTTTTAGGAATTATGATGGGTGAAAAGATAAGATTGTGTTTTTCCAAATTTACATGGTGGATGAGAAGATAAGGCGGGCTGGAAATGGGGGAAGGGAGGAATATGACAAGAAGGATGGAAATAGCATCACTATAACTATATATGTACCAAGATGTTAACGTATTGTTTGGATTTTTAGGAAATGAGTGAAACTAGGTTATTCTGGCACTTTTATTGCATGGAAGAATTAGGAGATGACTTATATTCTTTCCAGCTCTGATTACCTGGGAGGGGAAGGGGGGAGGGGGATATGACAGGAGGGGTGGAAATATCAACACTATAACTATACATGTACCAAGATGTTAACGTATTGTTTGGCTTTTTAGGGAATGAGTGAAACTAGATTATTCTGGCACCTTTATTGCATGGAAGAATAAGGAAATGACTTATATTCTTTCCAGCTCCGATTACCTAATATTTAATTCACACACCAAATTGTGCACTATAAAACAGACATAACTTTGTCTAGTTTCAATAGAAAGAAAAAGAACAAGAAAAAATTGCCCTGCTTGAAAAAATGAGTCCTTCTCAGAGAAATGTTGTTATGCCTTTGCTAGTAATTCTTTTACTAACAACAAGTTCTGTGGGTGGTGCTTTCAACTTTCCTAAGCATACAGCCGTCAGAATCACCAACTTGTTAGAAAGCAACGTGGACTTGACGGTGCACTGTAAATCAAATGACAACGACCTCGGGGAGCACACAATTCGTCCAAGGGAAGAGTATGAGTTTGATTTTAAAACGAATATTTTTGGAACCACACTCTTCTTCTGCGGGTTTAAATGGTCGAATGAATTTCATTGGTTCGATGTTTTCAGAACTAACAGGGATGATTGCAGCAGTTGCTTTTGGTCTATAATTGAAGCTGGCCCTTGCTTGTATGGTGTTGATGGTATCTGCTATCAGTGGAACAAGCATTAGCTTAAATTCCAATTTCAACGTTACAATAAAGAATTCTACTCAATTTTAGCGATGATCCACATCCATTATCTTATGGGAGAGGTTTGTCAGAAGAAAAATAAAAAAATAAATGTAATCCTCGTTCGTAATGAATAATCTGATTATTGTAATCCTCGTTCGTAATGAACAATGCTTACTGCAAACTGCAAGTCTTTCTCTGCACACATTCTTTCTTTCTTCTTCTTTTTTGTGAGATTTGCTACCCGCGCATAGGAAGTGGGTTATATACATACATACATTCATATATTTTTGTTTACAATTTCATTCTATAAAGGGATCCCACAAAATTATTTGAGGAACACCTTATATGGTCCGAAACAAATTTTATTTCAACAATTTGAACCATCCATTTTTCAAGTCTTCTTGCATAGATCACCTTTGCATCGGAAACTATTAACACATCTAGTTGTCATCAACAAAGTAGATGATCCTGACGGTTCTAGAAAATACTAAAACTATAACCATCGATTGAGTTATAAAATATTTTCGAATTCAATTCATTTTTGCAGGGAAAATCTTTGAACGAATACCTCAAAAAGAGACAGTTTGTATTATGAAAATACAATATTTATGGGCCCACAAGGTATCCCTAAAATAAGTTAATTTATTGAAATTCTCTATACTTGCTCATATTCTTTGTTTTTTTTTATAATGAAAATACCTCATATTTTTAATATTTATCTTCCTTATCTTCTTTTAACAAGAAAGGAGAAGAGTAATTAACCTAATACCAGACGAAAAACATATATTTTAGAAATTTCAATTTGTACTCCGCTACTCATAAAGGAAAGGCAATAACAAATCATAGGAGAATGAAACGCTCTCAAACCCAAATCCTAGCCTCTCTTTAGTGCTGCAACAAGGGGGAAGGTGGTCTCTGCCAATCCTCCCTTCTCCCCTCTCCCCCTCATCTCTTCTCCTCTTCCCCCTTTTCTTTTCTCCTCTGCCCTCTTCCCTTTCAACCCCTCTTTCTCTCTCTCCGAATTTATGGAATTTATTTTTGTTTGTTGTTTTAGGTTCTGAGGTTGCAGCAATTTTGGTGGCGTTTACTTTGTCCCCATTATGGCTTCAACGATTGTGGTAGTGGCAGAGGTGGCAGTGGCGGGCGAAATTGCTTTTTTGTTTTTGTTCGGGTTTGCCTTCTTCCGAGCCTTAGTTGTTGTCTCGGGTTGGCTTTGTTTTTGGTGTCAGTTTGATGCTTGTTTGTTGTCTTTCTGCGATAGAGTCTGCGTTTGGCTTTTCCAGACAGGCTTTTGTAAGAGACTGTCTTAGGCTTTATGTGGCTTTAAGTGAAGGTATACTATATGAGTTTGATGTTGTCGATGGATCTCTCACTATTCTTTGTAACCCCATTGTGGGATGTGGTTATTCTATTTGTATTAGAGGTGTCACATGGGACGGGTTGGCCCAGCATGGCACTAGCCCATGCCGTTTAAATGTGGCATGGCACGATGTGAGCACGAATATTAGTGGGCCGTACTTGGCACGGCATGAAAGCTTGGGAGGGTTCGAGATCAAAAAATGAGGTCCCGAGTACGGCCCATATGTCAAATTAAAACTAGAACTACATTCATATGTCAAATTTTGAAATTGTTGGGCTGGTTCTTGGGCCCGAGTACGGCCCAAGTACGAGCCATGCTCTTTTCAATGTGGACTTGGACTTTGGGTCAGATTGGGATAAATGGTTTTACTAAATGGGCCAGCACGGCCCAGCTCGATAAATTAAATGTCACACCCCGGACCGGCTCCGCCGTAGCACGATATTGTCCGCTTTGGCCCTCCTCTCACTGCCCGCACGGTTTTGTTTCTGGGAGCTCACGAAGCAACTTCCCAGGGTGGTCACCCATCCTGGGATTGCTCCAGCCTCCCACTCGCTTAACTTCGGAGTTCTTACAACTCCGAAGCCAGTGAGCTCCCAAAAGGCCTCGTGCTAGATGGATGCGGGTGTGCCATATAAGGTACATCACCCCCCTCTCCGTTGGTTTGATGTGGGATCTTACAATCCACCCCCCTTAAGGGTCCGACGTCCTCGTCGGCACACTCGCACCACACGGCAGAGTGGCTCTGATACCAAATTGTCACACCCCGGACCGGCTCCGCCGTAGCACGATATTGTCCGCTTTGGGCCCTCCTCTCACTGCCCGCACGGTTTTGTTTCTGGGAGAGTTCACGAAGCAACTTCCCAGGGTGGTCACCCATCCTGGGATTGCTCCAGCCTCCCACTCGCTTAACTTCGGAGTTCTTACAACTCCGAAGCCAGTGAGCTCCCAATGTCACATCCCGGGATCGACTCCGCCGTAGCACGATATTGTCCGCTTTGGGTCCCCCTATCTGGCCCTCACGGTTTTGCTTCTGGGAGCTCACGAGCAACTTCCCAGTGGGTCACCCATCCTGGGATTGCTCTGGCCCCCAACTCGCTTAACTTCGGAGTTCCTACGACTCCGAAGCCAGTGAGCTCTCAAAAGGCCTCGTGCTAGATGGATGCGGGTGTGCACATATAAGGCACATCACCTCCTCTCCGTTGGTTGATGTGTGATCTTACCGCCGTAGCACGATATTGTCCGCTTTGGGCCCTCCTCTCACTGCCCGCACGGTTTTGTTTCTGGGAGCTCACGAAGCAACTTCCCAGGGTGGTCACCCATCCTGGAATTGCTCCAGCCTCCCACTCGCTTAACTTCGGAGTTCTTACAACTCCGAAGCCAGTGATCTCCCAAAAGGCCTCGTGCTAGATGGATGCGGGTGTGCCATATAAGGCACATCACCCCCCTCTCCGTTGGTTTGATGTGGGATCTTACAATAAATGCGTTAGCGTGGCCCATTTGGCACCTCTAATTTGTATTGCCTTCATGGCATAACTTATGAATGCAATCTCCCTATCGTTTGACCCCCAAAAAAAAAAGTCAAAAGAGAAAAACAAGGATTTAGGGTTGATAGAGGTGATTAAGGCATGATATAAATGAAACGCGAAAGTAAGTATAAATAGCTATAAATTTCGAATATTGTCAATAAATGAAATGCGAAAGTAAATATATCAATTTGGGTGAACTAAACAGACTCCCACAAAGTTTTTGAAATCAGAATAGTAAGCAAATAAGAGCATCTACAATCATGCTCCCTATTTATTAGTTAAAATTTAGTTAAAAACACCCAAAAATATTTTAAGAGCTCTTTATAAAATTTGAACTGCAATCATACTTTCTAGTTTAGGGAGTCATAAATATTATAATTATTTTTTAATTCAATATAATTGGTCAATCTCTATAAAAAAAATTAAATTAAAAAAATAGTTAACATTAATTAAAAGTTTAAAATATGCATAATCACAAAGAAACAATAAATTATAGGGAGCCACTAGGAGTCATTTCCCTCTCCTCAAATTTAGGAGCTCTTAAAGGTCTCTCTATTTTACGAGGTGGATAGGATGCATGGTTGTATTTTTTCAATTTCCCCTTAACATTTGTCTAAGGGGGTGATTTAGGGAGCCCATTGCGAATGCTCTAAGTGATAATTTAAATGTACCAACAACATTGAAATAAATTTATAGCAATCTAAATGGGGAGCTAATTTTCCCACTATTCCTTTTATTTTTTAAAACTTTTTTAATCAATTTTGTTCTTTTTGTTCTTTCTCTTTCCTATTATACACTTACCCT
Source organism: Prunus persica (assembly GCF_000346465.2). NCBI lineage: Eukaryota > Viridiplantae > Streptophyta > Magnoliopsida > Rosales > Rosaceae > Prunus > Prunus persica. The sequence goes on from NC_034009.1 coordinate 4,193,422, forward strand.
AAAGTAAGGTTTTGATAATTGAAATTAAGAAAAATTAACAGAAAATGAACAATAAAAAATTAATGAAGTCCCAACAACAAAAAATAATCTTCGTACACAATTCCAACAAACTAAACAATTTTTAATTTGTGTTTAAATACACTAGTATTTGCGACAAGTGAAGAAACAATCAATTCTCTTATCTTCCCTTCTACTCCTTCCTCCCTCCTTGCCCCTGCTTTCTTCTTGTTCCGTTTGGTTTTTTTTTTTTCCCTTCTTTTTTTGTAGACTTATGTGGGAGCAATTTTCGTCCCACAAGAATATTTTCCTAAGATTTCTTCGTCTTCTTCGCTTCTTTTTCTCTCTACAAAACAAATCGGAATAAGAGAACCACACCAAGGGGTGTTGGCCAAAGGCCCTATGATTCCTAAGTTAGGTCGAGTGTTTGTAGGAAAATAATAGTTAACAATAGGATGGAGATTTCTCTATGGGGTGAAAACTGGGCGGTCGGAGCCTTGTGTGTGAGAGAGAGAGTATGGCGGCTAGGGTTTGTGAGAGATAATTTATGTAGAGTTTTAGATATTAATTTAGACGTACCTCAACCCTTGTGCATATCCATCTATTTATAGGTGCATTGGAGGCTAGGGTTTCAAAAGAATAATTGCACAGATGAAAATGAATTATTCTTCCCTGATTTGGCGAGATTGGTGCAATTAGGGATTTGATTTAAATCAAATCCCTAATTAAAGCAAGAATCAAATAAATCTCATTTAAATCAAATAACCTTCCAATTAAATTGGGTAACTCCTAATTAGGTCAAATAATTCCCAAATTGATTGGCTTAATTATTTGACCTAGTACCTGAGATAATTTGCTTCCACAACTTAGTTGTGGCTGCTGATCCCATCGATTTTCACAGCAAAGCCTGTGCTAGAGGGTGGAGGAGAGTTAGAACGAGGAGCTTCATATCTAGGGGTTTATTCCCCATTGAATTTTCGTTATTCTCCTGTTCCTTGGCAGACCATAATGCTCTTATCTGTTCTTGGCACATCTGGTTGTCTCTGTTATGAATATGAATGGCTTTGGATGTGAATCATTTATGGAGTAAAGTGTTGTTGCTCCTTTAGTCGATCTGTGTTTTTAAAGTCCATAAACTTTATGCCAATTAGAGACCAAGTTTTGTCCTTGATGTAAATGACTCGATCTAGGATAACTTATAAGTTTTGTCCTTAGACGCTAGATAGGGGGTCTTTTTCAGACAAGTTCTTTGTGTTTTATTCTCTCCATATCATTTCAGCTCTAGAGCTAACTCTAGTTACTGGCGAAGCTTTAGCCATGTCCATGGTATTGCTAATTGGGATGGCTCTCTATGTACTTTTCAATTGATCTAATAAAATAATATCGCTTGTTTGGTCAAAAAATTATGTTTCAATTGCTCTCAAATGATTTCCAATCCTCAAGTAAGCTTCGAAACTGGAGAAATTCTAGAATCTCCACAACTGCCCTTAAAATTTACCTTAGATTGTTGGGTTTGATCTCACGATCCTGTAGGTGAAAACAGTTCATGAATCTGACAACTAGAGAGAAAATTATGATATTTCAAAATTTTTTCAACCAATCTTTGTTTTTGGAAGTTGCAGACTCACACGTAGAGGAAGAATAAAGAAATTAATGCATGGTAAGAGTAGAACAGGAAAAAGAAAGAACAAAAAAGAAGAAAATTGATTAAAAAGTATTAAGCAACAAAAAGGAGTGTTAAATGGACAAAAAGGGAGTGAAAAAATCAGCTCACTTGAAATATTAATATATAAAGATGTAGTAATTGGAATCATTCAATACCTATTCTTGATAAGTAAATATGCCATAAAAGTATAATTGAAAAAGGGCACAAATGTCTTAATCGAAAAATTAGGCTAAGTAATTATTCAAACCTGATTATGCCTCAATTACAGAGTGCTGCTATTTCTATCCCCTGTCATATTTCTCCACTCATCTTATCTTCAAAATTTTAAAGACAAATTTACCCCTTTGTAAAATCACTTCTAATCACTTAGGGAATTTGGAATGGGTGTTTGTGAAACAGCCTATGAATATCGCCACAAATTCTCACTCGACATTATTGATTTTCATGTTTGTTATGAAATGGGGTTTAATAGATAGGGACTGTGGTTCTTATTAGGTTGGATTGGCTAATTTTTATTTTTGTAATAAAAAGATGGCTTTTTTAAGAGTGCTACTATTTCCACCCACATGTCCTATTTTACATATAAAATTTCAAATTGACAACAAAAACTCAAATTAGTTTGTAAACAAACCAAACATTAGTTAATGTTTGATAACCTAACACTCTTGCTTCTTTGATCCAATCATTACTATGAATTCAATTATGTGGAATCATGATTTTAGACCTCTAAAATAAAAGGATTTTTCATAAGGAGTTCGTATCTTTTTTTGGTGCATTTTTTAGATTTTTATTTAATTTGTTATGATTTTTTTTAAGATAACAACAAAAAAGTAAGAAAAAGGATAGATGGCATTGTGGTAAGAGGACACGCGTCACCAATACAGAAAATGCACCTGAAAGATGCTGCCACTTGTCGATCAATTCAGTTTATTATGAATTTTATATGATTTCACTCCTAAAAATCTTAATAAATACATTAAAAATTGAAAAAATCCGTTGAAAATTCTATGAAGTCCTAGTGACATTCTCCTTGTCCTAAAGCTTCGAAATTTTTTGTTTTTACTTATAAAAATTCAAAGTGACAACAAAAACTCAACTTAGTTTGTAAACAAACCAAACACTAGTTATTGTTTGATAACCTAACACTCTTGCTTCTTTGATCCAATCATTACCATGAACTCAATTATGTGGAATCATGATTTTCAGACCTCTAAAATCGAAGGATTTATCTTCAAGAGTGCGTAGCTTTTTTCAGTGTATTTTTCTTATTTTTATTTAATTTATTATGAATTTTTTATGTTAATGATTTCCAACGGTCCCTAATTCTTCTCATAGATAGAAAATTTATTACTGACGACCATTGTTGCCCTCGGAAATAGGTTGTGATTTCCGACAAAAGTGAATATGCCCCAGGAAAAAAGCACAACTGTTACCCTCGAGTATGAATTTGGTTGTAAATATAACGGCATTACTGAGAGGACATAATTCTCCTAGAAAATAGTCAAACAATTCCGACGAAATGAGTAACCCCTCGGAAATAATCATCCTATTTCAAACAAACAAATTTTTTGTCGTTAAAAAAGTTGGCGCTAAGTTTTTCCGCCAAATAAATTACATTTCCGACGACCACAAAGACTTTTTCCAAGGGTAGTTTTTTTTATCGGAAACAAATTTCAACCCCATGACATATTTTCAACGGACAACATTTTTTAGTCGGAAAAAACACTTTTACCAGGGAATTTTAGAGCCCTCGAAAAATGTTGGTTGGTAATGACCCCTTTTTTTTTTAAGTCCCCCTCCCACCCCTCCCAATAGACTAGATTAATTTAGTGTAGATTATCACTTGTGGAAAATAGCATCACTTGTAGATTAGATTAAAAAGAGCGCTGCTATTTCCACCAATATCTTATTTCCCAACCTGCCTCATCTTCAAAATTTTAAAGACAAATTTACCTCTTTGTAAAATGATTTCTAAGGATTAGGGAAAAACCTCAACTCACGTAACCCACCTATACTACCGTTTGACAAAGAAAAAAAAGAGAAGAAAAAGCATACGACACCTCAGTACTCAGAAGCTATAAGGCAGAGAATAAAAAACTAAAAGATCCATAAAATCAAAATATTAGAGTAAAACATTTATCATTTTCGTCAAACACAACTTCATCATCTCCATATGTCAACTACTAATGATTAGCAAATAGAATTTGCTTGAATTAAGAATTAAATGGTATTTTAGGAATAATGGCGGATGGAAAGATAGGATTGTGCTTTTTCAAATTTACATGGCGCGTGGGAAGTTAAGGTGAGTGGAGAAATATGACAAGGTGGTGGAAATAGCATCACTGACCACTAATAATTGAAGGAAAATTTAAGAATAATGGTGGGTGAAAAGATAAGGATTGTGTCCTACTGTTTGGCCTTTTAGGAAATGAGTAAAACTAGATTATTCGGGTACTTTTATTTCATGAAAGAATTAGGAAAGGACTTATATTGTTTCCAGCTCCGATTACCTAATATTTAATGCACACAGAAAATTGTGCAGTATAAAACAGACATAACTTTGTCCAGTTTCAATAGAAAGAAAAAAAAGAAGAAAAATTGTCCTGCTTGAAAAAATGAGTTCTTTGAGAAATGTTGTTATGCCTTTGCTGGTAATTATTTTCATAACAACTTCTGTGGATGGTGCTCTCCTTGATGCTCCTAAGGACGTAGTCGTCAGAATCACCAACGCGTTACAAAACAACGTAAACTTGACGGTGCACTGCAAATCTGGCGACGACGACCTTGGGGTGCAGACACTTCGTATAAATGAAAACTTTGAGTTTAATTTCCAAACAAATATTTTTGGATCTACACTCTTCTTCTGCGGGTTTAAATGGTCGAATGAATTTCGTTGGTTCGATATTTTCACAGATAAGAGGGATGATTGCAGCAGTTGCTATTGGACTATAATTGAACTTGGACCTTGCTTGTATGGTATTGACGGTCTCTGCTATCAGTGGAACAAGCATTAATTAGCTTAAATTCCAATGTCAACCTTACAATAAAGAATTCTACTGAATTTTAGCCACGATCCATTATCTTATGGGAGAGGTTTGTCAGAAGAAAAAGAAGAATAAGGCCATTATATGTAATCCTCGTTCGTAATGAATAATCTGATTATTGTCAATTGCTATTCTTTTCTCCCCATGTACTTTCTTTCTTCTATTTTTTTCTTTTGTGGGATACACCCATTTAAATTTCACCACATGTCTATTTTAAAAAAGAAATTAATTATTTTATTCGGAAAGACAAGGTAAAAGTTTATAGTACTGTAATAAAATAATTAAGTTCTTTTCTAAATTGGGCAAGTGACGAAATTTGAATGGGAGTTTATCATATGCTGATGTGGTATATCTATACTATTCTAACAATCATAAGGAGGATATGTTGGAGGTGATTAAGGCATGGTATATAAAAAGCTGATGGCGGTGATCAAGCTGATGAAGAAAATTGAGGCAATAGTTTATAATTAAGCTTCTCGACTTTAAATTGTTGGCGGTCAAGGCATGCACAAGCTGAAAACCATTCTTTTGCTATAAAATGCAATGTCTCAAAGTGAAAAAATAAAATAAAATAAAATCTGTTTACGCGAATGTTGGAAATGGGAAGAGATCAAAATTCACATGGGAGTTTTGTGCCATGCCTTGTTCACCACCAAATTTGTAGTCCCGCATGGGTTGTGTCTCGAACAGATATACATGTTCCAACATATATCAGTATGTCTATTTAAACACCATTAATCCTCATTCCATAAATAATATAGAATTCGCAGGACATAGCACTAAAATGTTGTGTGCATTTTCTGAGAGATAAACACACATATTTCGCCAGAAAAAAAATTTCTGATATGGGCGACATTCTTTTTCAAGGACATTGCAATCCAGCAAGCCTCTCTCTGCACAAAGAGTGAGTGTTTCATTACCGTTTGTTATTTAATTTCATGCTTTTATTTCATTCCTATTGCTAGATTATTTATTTAATTAGTAGAATAAATAATCATTATAAAACTAATTGTTGTTCCGTCAACAATATTATCAGAAAACTATCCACACAATATCATTTTTTTTTTCTTTCCATTTTTAGCCAATAGATATATAATATATATTACAAACTAACATTTTAATGTACCAGAATATTATCAGAAAACTATCCTCACGAGATCAAAAGATTTTTCCTTTTTTAACCAATAGATATAATATATATATATATATATATATATATATATATTACAAACCGACATTTTAATGTACCGGAAGGAGGATCATATACAGGTGCTAAGGGGTTTCGTTTAAAATATTAAATTTGACAAACCCCGATATGGTTCACTATAGTCACCCTAAGAAATGGAGATAATGGATGACGGTGGCTGATGGAAGTGATTAAGGTATGATATAAGAAGGCTGATGAAGTAATTGAATCGTGATTAGAAGGTAATTAACAATACTTAAGCTTATTAAATTTTAAATGTACCCCATCAAATTTCTCAAAAATCATCAGGATTGATGTAGGTGATTAAGGCATGATGGAAGCTGACGGAGAAAATTGAGGCATAATTGAAAGCCACTCTTTTGATATAAAAGCACACAGTTGAACGTTCCGAGCAGTAGACTCTTAATAGAACAAAAAAAGATAAAAATAAATCCGAGTGCTAGAAAAATGAGGGGATCAACAGTTCTGCTGTTGCTTGTCTTAGGGTTTATAGGTCAAAAAAGCAGCTGCGTTGATATCTTCCCTGGAAAAAAGCACTTTGTGCGAATCGTGAACCAGCTGGAGAAGGAACAACTCGACTACCATTGTCGATCGGCAGACGATGATCTTGGCCTTCGCAGCCTTCTCCCCAATGGGGGGGAGTGGGAGTTTGGATTTCGCAATGACTTCCTCAAGACACACTGGGACTGTGATTTTTGGTACGCAAATTACAGTGCTCATTTTCGAGCGTTTGACTTTTATGATGATTTTTTGGAAAAATGTGGTGGGGCGCACTGCATATGGGCGGCCAGAGAGGACGGAATATCCTTGTTTAGCATCACAGAGAACGAATGGTATATAGAGTTGGGCTGGACAGAAAACAAACCACACCTTTAAGAAGATATATGATGAGATGTGCCAAGCCATATGGTTTTGCTACTTTTCTGTTTCTTTTCTTTTGTTTTTGTTTTTAAATTCTCCGTTACAATTGCTAGTTTATTTTTTTTTTTTCATCATACGATAAGGAAAAGGTCGGCCATTGGGATCTTATTTTATGTAGTAAGAGGAAATTTTTTTATTTTCATTGTTATTTCTTTTTTGCTCGGTCTTCTTTCTCATTCAAGTTTTTACTTTTTTTCTTGGATCATAACTTAATCATGAGCAGAAAATGGGGTATATCGGTAGATATAACGAAATAATAGTTATGATGTTTCTTTTTCTAATTAAACGAGGAGTTCAAATCCTCTGCTGAAATTAAGTAAATTATATATGTCCAAACTACGTTATTTTAAGCGACTATTAAAATGTAATAGCATTATTGCTAATTTTTTAGTACAAAAATTTAAATGCTAGGGGCTTGTGGGTCGTCAATTAAGATATGTAATGTGAGATTATTTTTGGGTTTAGGATTCATCTCAGAATTATTGAGTAATGTGAGGTTGAGGTAAACTTAGAGTGGTGAGGGGCAAGATAGCGGAGTGTGGGGTGTGAGGTTGTTGAGTTATTTAATTTTTTTTTCTTCTAGGTGTGTATTTAAGGGTAGTTTGGAAAGATAGTGGGATTTTTCTAGAAATTATGAAAATTTGAATTAGAAGTTGGGGTGACGAAGAGAAGTGTGGGGTTAAATAGAAAAACTCTATATTATCCTTCATGAAATAACATGTCTATGTCTAATTGCTCGTTAAATAATAATTTTTTAGAAGCTCATTAAATAATATTTAGTTCAACATGAAATTAGTAATTATACGCAGTCTAAGCTTGAAACCCCAATATATTTTGAAATTCGAAAATTTTGAAATTCGAGATACATTCTAATTTCAATCCAACTTTTTTCATAATTTTCGTATCGAAATTGGATTTCCAATCCAACTTGCAAGTTGCACCTCTGGGCCTATTGGACGTACGTATATAAAATGTATTGGACGTCACACCACATTATTAACTATAATCGGCTGTTGTGAATTATAATGTTTACTTTCTGTCGAAACAATTTTTTCTAGAATATGCATACAACGTGGATAACATCTATATTTCTTTTGTAAGAAAAATATATTATAGATTTCCACTTGTAAAAAAAAAGTAGCGACCTGAAGAGCAGGTTTTCTCCTCCATTAGGTAGCAAAGCAGGAATCTCAGATGTCTGATTCGGGAAGGTTACATACCAAAAAAACATTTGCGTCCATATTACATTAAAACGTTTCTTTTAAAATGCTTAATTTATATTCCGTTGTTACTTAAGATGTTTAAGCTGCATTCCGCTATACCATATATGAAAAGAAAGACAATGGTTTTGTGTGTGAGACTTGGAGAGAGTGAAAAATATTTTTCGAATACAAGCGATTGAGGGAGGGGGGTTTTACACAAATATATTTATAAAGGAAAAAAATAAAGAAAAAAATAAAATGGAAAAAGGTTGGCTCGTTGAAACTGGGGAAGAGCTCCTCCTTGCAACCAATGTGGTTTTGACACTAGTCAAATTTTTTTGTTCTTTTTTGTTGAAACTTTGTTAATGTTGCTTGAATCTGACAAGTGTCAAAACTCCATTTCCTCAATTTTAAAGAGCCAAGCCAAGAGAAAATCAAAGTTCATGGGGGTGATTAAGGGATGAGGGTGGTTGATGAATCTGATGGGCAGAAATAAATAAGGCACATGATTGGATAGCTGATTACGCTTACTATAATTTGAATTATCCAATCAAATTCCTCAGAAATCAAGGGTGATTGAGCATGATTGAATAGCTAATTAAGCTTATTATGATCTTTCGAGTATCCATTCCTCAGAAATCAAGGGTGATTGAGCATGATTGAATAGCTAATTAAGCTTATTATGATCTTTCGAGTATCCAATCAAATTCCTCAGAAATCATGGCTGATTGAGGTGATTAAAGGAGGTATGATATGTCTGCTGCTTAAATCCAATTCCTCAGAAATCATGGCTGATTGAGGTGATTAATTAAGCTGATTTAGAGAACCGAGGCATAACTGGAAAATAATTAGCAGTAGTTTAGCTGGTCATTTTTAGATTATACCCTATAAAAATTCCTCAATAACGACTATTGATGGCAATGATCAAGGCATGACTCTAGAGGCTGATGGAGGTTGATGGAAGTAAAATTCAAGCTCATGCAGAAAACTGAAGCATGATTGAAAAGCATATCCTTCGCTATAAAAAGCACACAGCAAGAGCGCAATGCACAGAGTGGACCAAATTATATGTCAACTACCATTAGAAAAATGAAGGGATCAACCCCAAGATGGCAGCTGCACTTTTTTTTGGTCTTGCTTGCCCTAGCCTTTGTTGGTCAAATTAGCTGCTTTAATCCAGATCCAATCCCCGGGAGAAAGCACTTCGTCCGTCTTGTTAACAATCTCCGAAATGGGCAACTTTTGGTTAAGTGTGGATCCGAAACTCCAGATGATCTTCTTGGCGAGCATCTTCTTGGCACCAATGAGGAGTATGAATTTGGATTTCGCATGAACCTCTACCGCACTAAATTTTACCGCTGTGATATGTCCTACTCCAATTACCATAATCGTTTCGAAGCATTTACCGCCACTAAACATTTTCTGGAAAAATGTGGCGGAGTTCATTGCATATGGAGGGCGCAAGAGGATGGGATATCCTTGTACAACATCAAGCATGATCAGTGGTCTCTGATCTACCGTTGGGAAATACAGAGAATTTAATAGATGAAAAAGATGATGAGACCCCAAGCTTAGCTTTCTGTCTGTGTTAATGTACCTAAACAAATAATTTGATATTAATGGTTTTGTTTCCCCCTGTTATCTTGTTTTTGAATATAAGCGATAGTCTAAACTACGGATCCAGATCTTTTGCTCTGATTTTCTCTGCGATGATCTGCTTTATTTTTGTTCTCCATGCTTCTCCTCATTAAAATTTAATTTAGGAGATTTAAAAGTTGACACATTATCCTGAAACAAAAATCCAATTTACTCCTAATTAAAAAGGAAAAAAAAAAAAAACCTAACACCCAACTAACAAAATAGTTGACGTCTAAAGATATTTTTTTTCTTTTCTCTTGCTTCACACTATGTCCTTTTCTCTTTTTTGCCTTCTTCCTTACATTCTGGTTTTTTTCCCTTTTTCATGTCTCTGCCTCAAAATCTTACCTCTCAGTAAGCTTTCTTTTTCCCAAACCTATGTAATCATAATCCCTTCTTTTTTCGCTATCACAAAAGAAGAAAAAAAAAAACTTATCTTCCCATATCCAAAGGATTTCTTTCTTGTTAATCAACTCAACACTAGGCTGAAATAACTTCCAATTGATGTTGGACAGAATTACAATGGGGTTGAATTTGGCAAGGTGTGAGTCTCACATGAGCATTTTAAATGACATGGTAGTACACGTGTTACTTAACAGATGACTAGTCATATCTGTTTGGGCCTGGTTGAAATTTGATCAGGTCAGGTTTGAGATCCGACAATTAAACTAATAGTGAGCCCAAGCTATATTTCGGTGGGACTAATCAATAAGGTCGGATAGAAGCCCAAAATCGTAAATGTAGCAGAATATCTACATGTGGTGGAATACACCAATTTGGCCGAGAGCATAAAAGTGGTCGACAGACTAAAAATGGCCAAAAGACTAAAAGCGGCCGAATACATTAAATTAGCCAAAGAATAAATAAGGATAGAGATAATCCGTAGGAGGATTTTCTCATATGTTACAATTCAAATATAAAAGGAATTATGTCAGCTTGATAGTCAACTGAAGTTATTGTGGGAGAGCTCAAGATGGAAGGAAAATAAAATAAAATATTATTATTCACATTAAATCACACGCATGAGACAAGGATTGAAGATATTCTAGAGCAATTATGATTGATTTGAAGGCCAATTGACGACCGACCAAATTGAGACGCACCAAAACCCCTATAAATACCAAGCTTATGGAAGAGAGAATGGACCTCCAACACAACTGTAACACCCCGACTCCAAATTTAACCCTTATTTAAATTATTTAATTATTTAAGGGTATTTTGGTCATATTCTTAACCGGAGAGAGTTTGGGGCAGTGACTAGTATTTTTGGATAGGTCGTACTGAGACGAGTTCATAGACACGTAGTGGGCTCGAATCGGAGTTGTAATGAGAGAGATATGGTCAAAAGAAGCCCAGTGGCACAATCGTAAATATTTTAAAATGAAATTTTTTTTATAAAATCTGATTTCTCTCTCTCTCTCTCTCTCTCTCTCTCTCTCTCTCTCTCTCTCCCGCGACCTCTCTCCCTCTCCCGTCGGCTCTCTCTCTCTCTCTCCTCGTATCTCCGGCCACCGACCACAGCTGTGGGCGGGGCCGGTACCAAAACGACCGGGACGACGTCCTCTTCCTTTCCTGACCGTTCCCCGCCGGCGACGCGGCCTGTGCTGGCTGGAAAATGCAGAAAACCGCCGGGAGGTCATCGAAACTTCAACGCCGTCGATCTCCCTCCTCCGGCCACCATTTCCGTAGACCCAGGTATGGATCTTGAACCTCTCGAGCTGTTCTAGCTGATGGTTGGGTAGGATTGGATCGATTCTTAGCGTAGCCAATTTGATTTTCGAATTGAAATTCGGCCGATTTTGGGATCGCGATTCCGGCCACTTCCAGTCAGTTTTTGGGGTAGGTCCAAGAACAAAAGTGGCTCCAAATAGGGTGTTATACCCAGGGTAGGAGTTTGGAGCCGTGGTTTTGAGATTTTCCAGCAAAGCATTATCGCTTTGGGCACCCACGCACTGCCGGCCCGTGCGGCGGCGCGTGGGCACTATAGAAAAAGTAGCACTATGTTCCGATGAGATCCTTAGGTTGTCACGAGTGCGTAGGAGTTCGCGGATCTAAATTCGGACGTCGTTTGACTATCGAACGGATATTCGCATATTGCGCGTTATCCGGGTTCGATAGGTTGGGACCGTTGGATGGACCCAAATTTAATATATGTTAATCTAGGTAATTCTAGGATCGTGTAGGAATTCACGGATTGTGAATCGGAGCCCCGGATGTTCCGAATAATAATTTTAAAGTTTATATTTTATATTAACCGTCAGATCGTGCGATCGTGAGCAATCCGACCGTCCAATCTGAACCAAACTTGCAGGACAAGTGTCCTATACCTGGTCGAATCCATAGGGACTTTCGGATCAGAAATTGGAGGTCGTGGGTTCCGCAGGTCCGTTTGACCAGGGTTAGAGTAGTTTGACCCTTGGTTGACCGTGAGTCTCCCGGAGTAATCTCACCTTTCCAGGGGAGATTATCGGGTGCTAGACTATTGTGGAGGGTTACACAATATTAGAATTAATGTATATAATTATAATTATAATATGTTTGTACAAGGGTACAAAAGAGTCTAGAATGTCAGTTTGGAGTGCTATACGCACTACCTTAGGTACCTCCCCGGATTTTGGTTTCACTACAAGTACCACCAAGTGAAAGTTAGGTCCCACGTGGCGTAGGCTATCCGGCGTTGGGACAGGCCCCATACGTGGCGTTGGTTGTACCAGCGTATGGGGAGAATTGTAATATGATGTTCAGGTCTCACGTGGCGTAGGTTATCCGGCTTTGAGACAGGCCCCATAAGTGGCGTTGGTTGTACCGGCGTATGGGGAGATTATATGAAATACAGAGAAATGAAATAAGGTATCGATTAAGTGTGGAATTGGGTTTTATGGAAGAACTACTTGTGGCTTGATCCATCAAGGAGGGTACATAGGCAGCCTAAGGTTATTAGGTGCAGCTGCAGACTAAGTGTTAGTCAAAATTTGTATTTGAATGGTTTGGTAGTTGGTTGAGAATTATTGGAAGGCCGAAGGCCATTTATGTGAAGTTGCATGAAATTATATTGTGCATGCTGCCAGTTGTGAATATTAAATACGTTTTTATGCAGGTTGTAATTTTGGGAAACGTCCAATTTATAGGGGAGACTCTGCCGAAATTTCGGCAGGAAGTCTCGACCCTAAGTAAGTGGGCCTGGCATCGGAGTGATATTAGGAATTCCAAAGGGTTCGCCTCGGGTTTATGAAAAATTCGGGACGGGTCCTTTCACAACACACAACTTGTCATTTTACATTCTCTTCAATTTCTATCCTAGGAGTAGCATAATGTAGCCATAGCCTAGTTCTTATTTTTTCTGCTCTAGTTTCCGTAGATTTCAATTATGCCTTTATATTCTTGTTCTTGTTTTTAAATTCTATTTTAATTACAATAATTTCAATTCACGTTATCTTTACTCTTCTTTGTAATCTAGTTTACTTTTCCGCCCTTTATTTTACGCACTCGCATTTCAATTCTTTAATTTACGCAATTTACATTACGCACTTGTCTTTACATTCTTTATTTTAGGAACTTTAAATTATGTACTCGTCTTTAAATTATTTATTTTACGCACTTTACTTTCCACACTTGTCTTTCAATTATATTTAAATTCAAGCACCTTTTACTTTACGCACGTGTTCTTCGTTTCATTACATTCCACTTTCAATCTTCATCTCCACCCACTCCACATCATTTGGTTGCTCACATAAAGCCTTGACTTCGAGGTAGTGAAAGAACCTACGCCGTGAGGAGGTTCCTTGCTTGGCCGTACAATCGTTTGATTAAAGTCAGATTTCGGACGCATCATCTACTTACATTCCATTCAAGCCTAATTCGTGCCTTGGTGGTGGCACGCCTCACACTCAATTAAAGAAGGACCAAAAACTCTTTCAATCGGCCTACCTGACCGAAAAGAGGGAAACAATATCCTAATACATTCTAATGTGTGCAAGGCATGATTTACCTTTGAGCTGATTTGCATTTAGTCACACTTTGTCTCTGTCATAGTAGGCCTCTCCAAACTCGTCTAACCTAGACTAATCAAACTTGTGCTTCATGATTTAGTGTAGCAAATACAATGTTTTCCAAAAAAGCTCAAAAAACAAAATAGCTAAAGCTAACCTAATAGAAAGGAAATAATAAATCATAGGATAAGATCAAGGATGCTGGAGGTGATTGAGGCATGATATGTCTCTGTCATAGTAGGCCTCTCCAAACTAGTCTAACCCAGACTATTTAAACTGGAGCTTGATGATTTAAAGTAGCAAATACAATGTTTTCCAAAGAAGCCAAAACACAAAAATAGCTAAAACTAACCTAATAGAAGGGCAATAATAAATCATAGGATAAAATCAAGGATGATAAAGGTGATTAAGTCACGTGAATAGTGACTGCCCTGGCAATTGTTTTGATGCATTCCCACTCATTGTCATGACAACCCAATGGCAACCACTATTTACATGAGATAGAAGGAGAGGAATTTGTATGAATTTTGGTGTGGGAAGTGAAGAATATGACTAGGTATTTATAGGAAAAAAATCTGAATTTTTTGGTATTTAAATTGGCTGCTTACGTCACACTGAACTCAGCATGATATCAGCTTACCCAAGCAACAACTCAGGCAAATCTTGCCTTTATGCTTGCCCAGTTTTATGGACCCACTTCTTTCTATGGCAACTTTCCCTTGGTGAGGGCTTTCTTGGAGCCTAGGCCCCCTTTTGCCTTGGTGAAAGTGCGCTAAGGCATAATATATGAAGGGAATAGTTCAGCTTATTATCAAATCTCTCAAAAATCATGGCTGATGGAGAAAATTAAGGCATAATTGATTAGGAAATGGTTGACTCTTCTCTACATGCTTGGTATAAATATATGCTCCATATGAATTTGGTGTCCTGCTAAAAGCTTCAAAAAATGGTGGGTGGAAAGAGATCATTTTGTTTTTTTAAATTTACATGGTGTGTGTCAAGATAAGGTGGGTGGAGAAATAGGACTGCTGTTGGAAATAACAGCACTCTTTAGAGAAAGAGATAATAAATCCGACAAAAAAAGAAAATTATAATTCTCCCCTAAAACGGAAATGAATTAACTAACCAACCAAATAGATATTTACCTTATAAAAAAAACCAAATAAATATTTACGTACATTTGTTCTCTTGCTATAAGAACAGATGTATATAAATAGCTAGAGTGTACATCGTGGGATCAAATCATATCGAGTATAAGCAAAATGAAAGGAAAAACTTTACGGGTGTTGTACTATTTTCTGCTCTTGGCTTCATTAGCCTTCAAGCCAAGTTCCTGCTCCAGTACTACGTCAATTGGGAAAAAGTACTTTGTGCGTATCGTCAACGATCTGGACAACAAACCACTTGACTTCAGTTGTAAATCTGGTGATGATCAAATCAATCGCAGTCTTCCAACTGCCGGATCACAGTTTGAATTTGGATTTCGACTGGGGTTTACGACTCAGTTCAATTGTGACCTGCGGTACTCAACTTACCATGCTATGATTATTGCGTTTAGAGATGAGGAGGCTCTTCTTAATGATTGTGGTGGAGTACATTGCATATGGAGTGCGAGACAGGATGGAATATACTTATATAGGATCAAGCATGATGATTATAAAAAGTGGTATGACTGGGAAAACCAAATTCGAACATGAAATTTGTCGGGCCTTGAGTTCTGATATATTTGTACTCAAAATAAATATAATAAAGGGATTTGTTTTTGTGTAGCTTGTAATTCTACTTGTCAGTATGATTATCAAATTTCAAGTTTCGTTTTATTGATACTGGATATCAATTTCAAGTTTTATTCTATCATTGCAACTTTCAAGTGTTGGTTTATCTGATTTGGTATGTTTCAAGAGCAATTTTCATGGGGCTTTTTTCTTTTGGGAGTTTCATTATTATGCTTAATATAGGGGTCCAAATTATTATATAAAAAAACCTACATGAAATGAACTTTAGAAACACACCCAAAGTCCATTTTACAATATATAACAAATTGGCTTTGAACTTCCTATAATTTACAACACTGCCATTGGTTTTCTTAAAACAAGCCCAACCTCAAAAGCTCACAAATAAAGCCAAAACAAAAGGGTTAAACCAAAAATTAGTATATTAAGTAAACTAAAAATAGGACAGCTGGCAATAGTAGGGTTTTTGTAGAATTCAGTATTATTATTTGATTTTGAAAGAGTTATTTGGTATTAAAGTTGAGAGAGAGAGAGAGAGCACACCAAAGGCGAGAGCCAACCAACTAACACCTTATTGGTATGAAAAAATTATCTTAACAACGAGGAAAAATGTCTGGTTGGCGTGCATGTGGTATTGAACTAATTAAAAAGATAAAAATAAAATATATATGCGAACCTTAACCAAATAGAAAATTTACCATATATATATCCATATCTAGCCTATTTATGTGGCTTGCCAAAAGAATCTGAGAACTATGCATGCATGCTGGGCTGGATGATCAAAAACTCCAAACAGCTATAGATTTTAAATTAGGAACAATTTTTTCTTATTCATGTATATGACAATTGTTTCCTACCATCATATTGTTGCAATATATATTCGAGACCAGCATATAATTATATATTTACGAAAATGGTATGTTGTCATAACGTTAGAATGAAAATGTATTTGGTTTTCATGGCAAGGAAAGCATTCGTGAAATCTGATTGGAGCATTTAAGTTTCCTTTGAAATAATTAGGAAATGATTGCCTCATTCTAACTTAGATGAGCATGTCCTTGTGGTAGTAATCTTGGGTTTTTGAACTATAAAGTAGAGGGAGAGAGACGGTATCTTCCTCTTTAACTTAATTTGTACTCTTTTTTTTTGGGGGGGGGGGGTGTTAAATCTTTGTTCTCCTACTTGAATACAAAACAAAAAACACAGAGAGAGAGAGAGAAAAAAAAGAGTCCCATTCAGAGAAATGCTCTTCCCCTTATGCTGCTGCTAGTTATTCTTAAAAACCACCAGTATTGGTGCTGACATTGGGCCTTCCAAAGATGTCACCGTCGTCTGAACGTATGAGG
>NC_034009.1:4210264-4223924 GCF_000346465.2 Prunus persica
GCTTTTTTTTTCACGACTAGGAATTTTAACCGCCATTCTCATCGCTATTTTTGCAGCTGCTCAACGACCATGTCTTTTGAAAGAAAGAGCCGATCACCAAGCTCAAAAGTGCCCTTGTACCTGTGGGGCGGTTAAGAAGCTATTTATTAAAATTTGTGGCCAATTTGCACCGTGTCACGAGGCGCGGGGGGGTATGCGTGTTGAGACCATCTCCAACCCTTGGACTCGAACCCAAAATATCCCCCCAAGCCTCTCCCAACTGAAGAAAATGAAGGACCCAAAATTATAATAAATAACTTCTTTTTTTGGCTTAAAAATTAACAAATAATCCAATTCATACATTTAGAAATTTTTTGAAGTTGAACTTGGAAAAATAGTGATTATAAAATTTAAAATATGGCATTAGATTTTAAAATTTTGTAAAACAAAAAAAAATATATATATATATATATATATATGACAGGTCCGGTTCGGTCCGGTCCGGTGCAGTGCCGTGTAAAACTAGAACCGGAATCAGTTCGAACTGGTTCGGTCCGATTTGTTGACTTTTTTTGTCAACCAGTTTTTTTTTCTGGTTTTTTTTTCTCCGGTTTCGTTCGGTGTTCCGGTTTTCCGGTCCCGATGCCCACCCCTACTACCAACCAAACCAGCTGATGATGATGATCATTTATTTTTTTTTAATAAAAAGTATAGCTGCCAGCTATACTCTTTAAATATAATATAATTAAATAGTATAGCCGCTCAACTAGTACAAGATGTTTGGCACTTAAGCTCCTTCTGCGATTCCATCAAGTTTGCACATGTGTTTCGTGTTCGTGGTAGATTCTCTTGCCAACCTTGGCCATAAGCTTTCCCCTTTGTTCCTTGGGGAAGTTGGGTTGCCGTTACCTGCTGCTCCTGCTTTGCTTTGTAATTTTCCTTTCGACATAAAAAAAATAAAGAAAAAAGAAAAATGTTTCCTAGCATCATATTGTTGCAATATATATTCGAGACCAGCATTTAATTATGGATGTAAAATGGTAAAATTGTATAAAAGGTTAGAATGAAAATAGTAAAAAGGTGGAACAAATTGTATTGGTGAGCTCCATCTCAATTAAAGAGGCGGTATATAAAATGTGGTAAAAGTACTGATTTGGCAAGAGTACTCTTATTTCACGGAGAGTTAGGTACAACATGGTGACGTGAACATGGACACAATCAGATGAAAAAGCGATATCGATAAGGTGCAAAGTGTGTGTTTTAGTAAAATGCAACTATGTTGTCGTGGATTGACTAAAACTCAATGGTTAATATTGTTTTAAATGCATATAAAAGCACGGTTAGATGTCCATATGTAGAATGATATTCCTAAAAATAAAATGTAAATGATCAAAACGTAAGGCATTCTTTTACTATAAAAGCATGCATAGCAAGAAGCCTAGAATGCACTACATACTGAGAGCATGAAACAAATGGAGGGAAAAGCAATGCAGCATTTCTGCTATTCTGTGCTCTTCTTGGCTTTGGCATTTGGCCCAAGTATGATCTGCTCTGGTCTTCCCATCATGACAAAGCGCTTTGTGCGCATTGTTAACTTGCTCGACAACAAGCAACTTGTCTACCATTGCCGTTCACAAGATGATGATCTTGGTGAACGAACTCTTGCTCCAAAGCAGGAGTGGGAATTTGAATTCCATCTGGACTTCGAGAGCTATTTCAATTGTGAGTTTTGGCACTCCAATGACCACCATCAGAAGTTCGATGTGTTTGTTCCCAGTGATAAGTTTGTTCACAGGTGTGGCGGGGCTCATTGCATTTGGCATGTAGAAGAGACCGGATTCTTCTTATATCACATCAAGACTGGATGGTGGGAAAAATCTTATGACTGGCAAATAGGAGGATGAAAAAAGCCATATTTTCTCCACATCCATTGGATTGAGCTCCAATTGTAGTCAAATGAAATATAATAAAGGGAGCTGTTCTGGGTTTAATTTCCTCGTACTTTTTGTTTGATTGTATTTTCATTTCATCAGAATCTTGAGTTTGTTTTGGTTCGTGCTTAGAAGAAAAGAAACACTTATTGCTGATCTTTTCGGAACTAAAAATAGAGTTAATTGCACAATGACCCCAAGAATTTATATAATAACTTCAGTTTTTTTTTTTGAAACGGCAACTTCTATTGATGAACAAAACTAGTTCACAGTACAAGAATCCTCAAGAAGCAGGTCCTGTAAGGCTTCAACGAGCTAACCGATGAGTCCCAACATTTTGGCTCTATAAACACACCTGAAGGTTTCAGAATTATTTAACATAATGCCACTACAAGGAAAAACTCATTAACAGAGCTAAATAGATAAAAATGCTAAAACACCCTTGTAGAGTTGTAGTATTGCTTTTGTTCTATTCAATTTTTCTAAAATTTTAAAACACTATTTTTTTAATACAAGTGATAGTTTAAACTACAAGGGGATGATAGTTTTAAAATAGAGTTCATTGCACACATTGGCAGCCAGAATTTACATAATACCTTCCGTTTTAAAATTAAACAAACACAGCTTAAGGTTACAGGGTTATTGAACATCATCCACTACAAGGAAAAAAATCATTAGCAGAGTAGAAGTATTGTTTTCTATATTCAATTATTCTAAAATGTTAAAACACTATTGCCAAAGATATAGATGAGTAGAAAAGGACCTTGACTTGCAAATCAGTTGTCTCATACTCGAATTGCTATGGCACCTTGGTATTGTGTGTGTGAGAAACTCCGCTTCCCCTTAAAGTTTAGATTATCGCTTGTTTTTAAAAAAAAAACAAAAACAAAATGTTAAAACCCTATTAGGTTGAATACATTTTAGAATTTTTTTTTTTTTTAACAATAAAAATTTGACCACATTAATTGACCATTTAATGTGGAATAACGGGACAATCAAGTGTGTTCAATTAGTTTTATTTTTTGGAAGCATTTTTTCTCACCACTTTAACCTAAGGTGTACCCTCATCACTATTCTCAACACTTGACACATGTCCATAGGCATAGCCATGGTTCCATATATACAAAGCAAAAGTTAACTATGGTTATGCCTACGAACACGTGTCAAGTGTTGAGAATGGTAGTGAGGATACACCTTGAGTAAAAGTTGTAAATGTATGGATTTTGTAATTTTCTTTTGGCTTCCCTTGACAAGTTTGTAATAGGACAATTATTGTATTTTCTCAAGCACAAGTTTAGATTAAGAATTTCATCCCTAGGTGTTCTTATTTGGCTACATTATGATGGACAACATTGTGTTTGACAAAGGTATGTTTTGCATTGCATTAGCCTATTCCTGAAGATTATGATTAGTCATCCTTTCTCTGTATGACTAGTCATCCTTCCTCCATATGACTAGTCAACCTTTGCATTAGTAAGGTTTTCCAAGTCACTGTTTCTAGCTTGATCCTACCCACTTTTTTGACCTATTCTGCGAAATCCTCTACTGCCTTGTGCGATTTCAACCTAGGAATTTTTGTGTAAAAACGCATGTCACTTTTGTAGGCAAGTTTTGGAATGTTTCTCTGTAAACTTTCTCTTCTTCCTCAAGTGTAACCTTCATATTTTTCATCTTTGAGTTTTCCAAAATATTTCCTTTTGAAAACTGCATTTGAAATATGAGAACATCATCTTGCAAGATCAAACACTCTCATATATATCTAGGTCAGATTCAAGATTGATTTCTTCAAGAGTATGGTTTCTTAAAGAAATTGGCCATTCTCCTTTGAATCCAAATTTTGGTTTCTGTCCGAGTTAGAGCTTGCAAGCTAGTGCTATGGGATGAATGAGCTGGAGAAGGAGCTGTCATTGCCATGAAAAGCTGAGCTTCAAGCTTTGCTAGGTTGGAGAAGAAGATTGCACAAAGGAGGTATAGCTCATCTTCCTAAATAGATCTAGGTTTTTCTTGAGCTTGCTTGTATTCCTTTGTAATAATCTTTTTCTACTTAATGGATTGTCTGGTCGGTTAATGACCCCCAATTTTTCCCAATGGTGGGTTTATGGGTGAACAATTTATTATTTGCATCTCTGTAATTTTTTTGGGTTTGTGTTCTTAGTGGTTGACTAGTTATCGTATGATTTCTGGGTTTGTGTTCTTGGTGGTTGACTAGTCATCGTATGAATTCTGGGTTTGTATCCTTGTAGTTGACTAGTCGTCATTATCTGCTGTTTGGTGTTTGCTTGATTATGATGTCTTCACACACTTTCACCATAGTTGTTGCTAGCACAGGGGATGCCTAGATTGACAGGTCCTTCTGAGTGTCTAGGTTGTCACTAGTAATTCTCTAGGCTTGTAGGTACATCTTGGTATGCTCTGTGTATGTTATTATTTTTTATAATTCATATCTGACAGTTGACTAGTCATAAGAGTATTTGATCAAGGTCTAGAGTGTGTGAAGTTTGTTGCGTTCTTGGTTGAATATCTTTTAAGTTTACTCCTCGTCACCTAAGTACCAATTTCAAAAGTGGTGAGAAATTTTTTTTTTTAATTTTTTTTGGGATTAACTACAAAAGATCCCCCAAACTATGGGGTTATTTTCAAGTTCAAAATCATTTTGTAAAAGATTTACAACTATATACACAAACTCCCAGAAAATCTACATTTTACCCACTCCGTTAGACAAACTGTTAGTATATCTGTTAAATACTAATGTGGCAAATATAAGCCCCATTTTTCATGACGTGGACTCCAAGTGGACAAAACAATAAATAAACAATTCTTTATTTTTTCACATTTTTTTTAAAAAAAAGGTTACATAATTTTATTAAATAAATACATTAAAAGTGAAAATTAAAAAATAATAATAATAATTGCATTCATAAATTAGACACAAGGATCATCAGCCACAGGGCGAGAACAAGTACAACTCACAAAAGGTTAATACAGATATGTAAGCATAGTAACCACATACGGTTAATCCAGATATATGCAACATAAAACCAAAACGATTTCAACATAAAAGCCGCACACCTGAACAAATCTTCCAATACAACTACAATCTGTAAACTCTCATAAGTGCAAAATACAAGTAGATAGTAGATTACAATCAAAGACCCAACTCACAAAGAGTTGATGCAATTATTACAAGTCAAGAAAACTGCACACACATAAAAACAGGGCCATTTTCTGTTGTGTGTAAAAGTACTAGAAGATGGAACCATGCTCTAGGACTGAAATTGAAAAATGCATGAGATCCCGAGCATTATACCTTAGTCCCCAAACCCTTCGTCATCTCTGGCGTCGCCATTTTCGCCGTCACGGATCCCAACAACCCCACTGTTAGAGTTTCTTCTTTCTTTCCTACACCACCGTTGGAAAAACATTTTGGTTTTTCCAGTACTTTTACACAATCGGGTTTGCAACATAAAAACGTAAAATACAATTTAGTTTATACTTCGCCATTATTCCTAGCATGTGCGGGATTATCCTTCGCCATACATGGGATATTTGTAATTCTTCTTCAAGCAGTAGGTATGGGTACCCTTGTGGAGTGATAGATATATATTTTGCGATGATGTAGTTAATTTGCAATGTTGTACTTAATTTCATCGCAATTTAGGTGCTTTAAATTGTTCTGAGAAGAAATGAAACGAAGCATACCCTGTGGCTTTTAGGCCAAACAGATAAAAGATGCATATAGCAATAAACGTGAAAAATGAATAACATGAACTTGAAAAGATGAAAGATGTAATACCATCTTGAACAACAAAGTAGATGTTGAATTGAAGCAGGTAGTTTGTTGCCCTCTTGAGTATAGTACTTTAGATGTCATGTTGATGTCCTTGATTGTAGTGTTGAAATTTATCTAATAAAGTTTCTCATGGATTATAAAAAAAATATAGAAAGCAAGAAATTGCCCCAAAAAAATGTGTTTTAAGTTTACCAAGCCAAGTGAGGACAGCTCAAATTAATATTTTAGAACAAACATACACGTGGTTAGCGAGTTTTCTCGCTGTCGCTTTGGAGCAACTCGAATAGCAAAGCTCAACTTCTTATATGTAAGATAATGGTAAATATTGTATAACGTTAGGTTGGAAATGTATTTGGCTTTCATGGCCATTTCTTCTTCCATGAACTAAACAGGGCCTTAAAGCATTCGTGAATCTGATCTGAGCATTTAAGTTCCCTTCCAACTAATAAATTATGCTAGTAATGTTGGGTTTTGCACTATAAAGTAGAGAGAGAGAGAGAGAGAGAGAGAGAGAGATGTTCACCCTCTTCATGTGTGTGACAATTGTTGCTACCATCATATAAATATGTCCGTTGCGAAAAATATTCGACCAGACCAGTGTAGTTATTTACCAAAATGGTAATATTGTAGAAATGTTATGAAAATGTATTTGGCAAGCTTTCACGGCCAAGAAAGCATTCGTGGATTCTGAGCATTTAAGTTCCCTTCGAAATAATTGCCTCATTCCACCTTGGATGAGCATATCCTTATGCTAGTCATGTTGGCTTTTGCACTATAAATTAGAGAGAGAGACGCTCTCTCTCTTCAGCTTAATTCGTAGTCCTACTTGAGGAAAAAAAAAAAAAAGTCCCTTTCAGAGAAATGCCCTTCCCCTTATGCTATTGCTACTTATACTGTTACAAAAGTCATACGCCTACATAAACTCATTAACCAAAGTAATGCTTCCTCTCTAGTTTTGGTCTTCCTTTCTATTTGGTGATTGCATATGTTCATACATATGCCTGTGCGCGTTTGTGTGAGAGAGAGAGAGAGTACTTGTTATTCTTATATTTAGTAAAAGATTTAGTCACTTTCAGTTTTTTGTAATTGGGAGAGACACTGACTTGTGTGTTTAACTTGACCCTCGTCCAAATCCAGTCATTAAGACTCTTTTCGTTGATCATGTTTGTGAACCACAGGAAAATGTTCCTTTGCCTCAACCAATTGAAAACAATTTGGAAGTAAGATACGTAATGGTGACATAAATTTATTTATCCTCATTAACCAATGTCCTTCTCGGTGTCTACACTTACTGTTTTTTGTCCAAATCCAGTTATTAAAACGCTTTTCATTGATCGTGTTTGTGAATGGCAGGACTGTTTTTCTTTGTCTCTATCGACTGGGAACCGTTTGCAAGTAAGATATGTTCTGGTAAACTGAAATTCTTTTCGTATTGGTCCTCATTAACCAATGTTTCCTGCTCATCAGCCATACAAGCTGATTTTCTTTTTCTATGTTTAAACAGGATTTTGTTTAGTCTTTCTGGTTTCTTCTAAGATTGCTCTAATCTTCTGCATTTAGCCTTCACAAGCAACATCAAATCCACTTCCAACTTCTTCTGCTGAGCCAAAAATTTATCTGTAACACAAGATGCGCTCTCCGGGAGCAGTATCTCTCAATGCTGCAAAGAGTCCAGGTATTTTATTTTAGTTCTTCAAGTGATGTTGTTGGGTACTGGTACCCTCCAATTTATGTTTGAAATGTGTCGTCATTTTACACATTGCATAGTTGTTATTATTAACTTTTGATTAAATTTTTGTGGCTACAGCTATAGAGGTTATTGACTATCCATGCTTGTCCAAAAAAATGTTCTTTCTGATTTTGGATGAGGTAATCTGAATCAATTTTATGTTAAGAATTACATAATTATAGAACTCGTGTATCTTGACCTTGGTTTTCTTTCATTTGTTTAGGTAAAATCAACTGTCACTGATCCAGGCCAAAGTCACCTGTCCGCGGTTTCCATACCCAATGTTTTGCCCACTACTTTTGCCCTGACACTAAATGAGGGCTCATCTCCAATGAGCATGGATTTTCATCCCACTTGGCAGACTCTTCTTCTATGTTAAGTAATGAGAAACTATGTTCTTTTTTTTCTTCTTTTTTTCTCCCATCGTTTATAAATTTCCTGTCTTTTTAGGATGATCGTGTGCGGTAACTAGTTTTGATAGTTCACTCATGAATCCTGCTAATGTGATTCTTCAGTTGGAACCTCGGGGTGTTGGAGACATAGGACTATGGGATGTCAGTTCAGGGAAAAAGTTGCTTTCAAGAAATTTTAGAGTCTGGAATCTTGATGCAGGCCCGATGGCCTTAAAGGTGCATCTGCTTCTGGATTATGTACTACTCTCTCAACCTGACTGATATGATCCGAAATTTGAACCAATGTCAATTATTTCAGGAAGCTCTGGTCAAGGATTCATATGTATCTGTTAATTATATCTGACAGAGTCCTGATGGTTCTATATTTGGTGAGACTGTTCTCATACTTAAATGGTATGGAGTTACTGATTTTCATTTCTTGTAGTTCATATTCACTGCCGTCGTGTTCTTCATTGAACAGGGGTTGCATATGCAAAGCGCATTGTGCAATTATATTCTTATACTGGAGGCAACAACAATTGGAAGTAAGTTATGAAAAGAACACAGATTCTCAAGGAAACTGCAACTTTTGAGTATGTGACTGTAAACCCAACCCATCATTTTTCTTACATAGATTGATGCTCACTTAGGAAGTGTAAATGATTTTGGCATTCTTTTCCCCTCACGACCAACTTTTGGTCATAACTTGTGCGGATGACAAGACCGTCAAGGTTGGTTTCATTAATGTATGTTTAAGGTTTGGGATATATTTTGTAGCCAAAGACTGTTTACTTTTGAAGGTCATGAAGCTCCTGTCTATTCTGTCTGTCCTCATACCAAAGAAAATGTCCATGTAAAGGCCACTTTGGGTATTGATGTTGTGGTTCTGGTGATGTTTTTGTTTTGAATCATCTGATTCACTTTCCGGTTCCTGCAATATATTATCCAACACTTTTTTTCATGCTTCATGCCTCAGTTGTCTTTTCGACATCAGTGGATGGCAAGATCAAAATATGGTTATATGATAGCTTTGAAGGCAGTGCAGTACCAAACTGGCACATAGTGCTGATGTCCAAAGGTTCAACTTATATGGCCTGCGATTCCCATCTTTTTATTTCCTGATTGATATCTTTGGGTGAATATAGTAATGTTAGTTTTGATTGAGGTCATGTAGGCTTTTTTTCATGTGGGATCAGCCAAGGAGGGAAACAATCAGAGCCAGGAGCGACCAAGTGTAAAAACATGGATTTGTTTTTTCGTTTTTGATATTAAGAGAGATTACATGAGCCTCAACTAAACCAACATCTTCCATTGCAAAAATGCGATGAAGTGAACATTGAACTCCTCTCAAAGACTTTTTTTATATTTATTTTGTTCGAACTACACAAATATAAGAAATCCAGGCCTAGATTTCTTCTTTATGTCTTCTTTATGAATTACCATTATTTGACTTGGCCGCTGTTGTTTGTGCAACCAAAAACTTTTCAAACAACAATAAACTTGGAGAAGGTGGTTTCGGATCAGTCTTTAAGGTCAAATACAGTTCTCCCTACAGTTAGCTTGACAGTTTCCACATGTCATTTGGGTCAGGACTAAGGTGGTGTAATTTTTATTTTTATTTTTCTGTTCTTCGTGGGTTGGTTTTGTGTTCCTATGCAAGAGGAGGAAAAGTCAAATCTTTTTTTTTTTTTTTTCCTATCAGCAAACAAGAGGGCATGATCAAATGTCAAAATCTATAACAGAAATGCAATATCCAAAGAATGAAAAGCAGTCCAACCAAGAAGAACCATCAATGGATGAATATTGAATGCACAAAGATTTATCAAGTTTCAAGCAAGAAGAACCAAACCAATCAATCTATTGCTTAACCAAAACAGAAATAAATAGTCAGAATTTGAGATTGGGGCCTAAAAACCGAACCTTGTTATTCGCAAGACCATAGAAACTCCATGTTAGGATAGCTTCATCATTTCCTTCCACCGAAGACAGGCACCAAGTCAGCAAATTTTGTATTTAGGGTTCCCATGACTTGTGCTTGCTTCGGCTTCCGAATCTCAATCTCAAGCTCAAATTTGCAGGTAAACTTTTTCAATTTCGGGTTGCAGACTTTCAGTCAATCGCAGTGTTCAAAAAATGGGGCTAGGCGGATGGCTAGGCAGCTAGGCGGGCGCTAGGCGGCTAGGCGGGCGCTAGGCGGCTGGGCGGGACTCCTAGGTAGGTTGGGTCATTTTCCGGTGCCGAACAAGGAGGACGGAGCAGCCGAAACTTGACTGCGTCTGCAAGCTCCGTCCTATGCGAGTGCAAGCTTTCGTGTTTGTTTCAAATGTATTCAAAGCGTATAGCCGTTCGGCCATACCCTTAAAATATTCGAATATATTTAAAGAGTGAAGGGTCATTTTCTTTTATTTTTTATTTAATAAATAGTATCGCCGTGCGGCTATACTCTCTAATATAATATACTCTGTTATAAATTTAAAACAATATAGCCGCGCGGCTATACTATTTTGGACACGTGACAAAGCGGGCGCTGGGCGCCAGCAGTGATCATTTTTTTAATTATAAATAGTATCGCCGTGCGGCTATACTCAGCGTTTTTTAAAAATAAAAGGAGTGCAGCTAATATAGCCGTGCGGCTATAATCGGATTTTTTAATAATGAAAATATTATAGCCGCGCGGCTATACTTAAGCAACCCAATTTGCTGTGGAGCTCTCCAATGGCGAGCTCCATGTCCTTGAGCCTCTGGAAGATGAAGATAAATGGGGTATGTTTGCCGTTGGTTTGACTTGACAGCAAGTTGGAGAGCTGCGAGCCTGTGGAATCCGAGGGCATCGTCCTTGGCATGTGATCTCTAGATAATATATATATATATATATATATATATATATGCCTAGACATTATAATAACTCATCTCTAGATAATGTATGCTATGTAGTTTAGGCATTTGCGGTAACAAATTTTATAAATCTAAAATCTAAAATCTAAATCCTCAACAAAATAAATTCAGAAGTTTCTTTGAAAATTTGCAGCCATTATTTCTTTTAAGTTTCAACTATTTTTTCTTGTGCACTTGGTCTCTCTTAATGATGATCTTGACCACATTTCAACAGTCATTTTTGAGCCAAAACTCACAATCTCTCTTTCATAATTTCATTCTGGCCAAGCCAAAAATTATAGAAGACATAAGAAAAGAGTGGAGACGATTGATCAGGATCACTAGTTATAAGTTTAGGCTCGAGTGGGATTGAATCTCTAAGAGAAATTAAAGATAACACAATACATGATCTGATCTGCAACTAATAAAAAATCGGAGAAAATTGGTCTTTATGCTCGTTGAACAGTTCTTCAGCATCTGAATGCATTGAAATATGATTGAAAGGGATGAAATAATGATCAAAACCAATATTCTAGATGCAGTTAACTGAAGAACTGGTGTCGAAGTTATGAGCAATGAAAAAAAAAAACAATTTTGCAGTCTAGGTCAACTAAGTTTAATTCTTCAAAAAATTTCTTCTCCCTCTCATTTTTCCTGTCAACCTGATTTGATGTCTTCAATATGTCAATATGAAATAGAAAAAACAAGGATAGGTTCCTTTCATTATATTTTCTGCTCCTTTTGATAACTGCATCCCCCGCATGTTTGTTAGCAAATGCCTGAAATTTGTTCACAATCCAGACACAGTAGTGTAATGCTTTTCAGGCCTTTACCCTGTTTCATCCTAGGGTGTCATATTCTCACATTATCACTTCAAAAGCCTCAAGACATGGATTCATACCATTAGCATCTTACCAGCTCTTAATTCATTGATATAGAGAACTGGCAAGTAATCAATTAAAAATTGATACGTAAGTACTTACAAATGCAGTTGCCTCCCCCTTGCGGTTTCGATAGCCTCTGGATCTACAAAATGTAATCAAACCAGTAAACACTACCCAAAGTTTATTCCAAAGCAAGCTTGATCATTTTCACAAGGAAACTCACACTAAATTGCAAACAAGACTGCAAAATAGAGTTATAAATTGACAAACTGGAAAGCATCATCTAAACCTGTTTAGGACCTAAGAAGCTGCCACCGATACCAACAGCAATGACATCCTTCAGGGCTTTCCCTGTGGCACCAACCTACCAGAATTGCCAATTACTTCACAATTCAGGCAATACGGACCCAAAATGGATGCTAAAATAAATTGTAGTGATTACCCAAAATCCACTTCGAAAACTCTCAAAAATGGATCTTGTCCAGAACTTCCCAAACATCTAGGACCACATTTTTCCCATCACTCTGTATAACTGCATCCCTTGGAGCATGAAGAGCTACATGAAGCACTGATCTATTTTCTGTGCTGTTTATCTGAAGGCACCACCCAGAAAAAGAAAAACAGAATGCAAAAGAATCACATGACAATGGCTTCAGAAATAAGCTGGTCTCATCTTTGCCATAAATCCTATAAAGCTATCAAATATAAGTTTTTGTGATTTCAGACAGTTAAAAGGTCAGAAATTTGGGCATCCTAATTTTAAATAGGAGACACCAACTAGCTATTGTTATACTGGTAGTTCTATCCACATAATACTCGACCAAAGGAAGATAAACTTGAAACGTACATGCTCTCCAGCAAACATTCGGTTAATCTTTTCTTTGAGGGATGCAGCCTGCATTGTGGCATAGACAACATTAATTAGAAAACACTATATTCACCCGATCCCTTCCCCCCACAAGACACTAGTTACGAATAGGCCACCCCCCACCTTTGCCAATTACCAAGGTTTCAGGCGTGGCACGTTGCCGGGAGTAGTCCAACAGTATGCCGTCAAACTCACTATTAAGTGTTATGTTTGTTTTAGGTGAACCTGGAGATGCTACTAAGGTTGAATTAATCCCATGCTTAAACTCATACATATCCGACTATGGAGATATAACAAAACATGTTACCATTGAAATTGAATGAAAATATGGAAAAATGGGTACAACTAGTCAACTAAGGTTGAATTAATCTCCACTCAAACGAGGTAGTTTGTTTGTTCTTGTAAAAAAAACAAATCATGCTCGATGTTGTGATGAAGCAAACCCGAAAAGTTTGTCAGTGCCTTGATTTATATATTTTGCAGGTTACAAGGAAGCTTGAGGGTCACGCCAAAAGAGTCACTAGCCTTGCCTTCTCGAACACTCTCAATGTACAAGTTTCTTCTGGTGCTGATGCATATTGGAAACTACAATTACTTTCAGACATGGCTTCTACTCTAATGTGACTTCTGTTATTTAACGACGTCATTTTTGATAGAATTCATAGATTTTGGATGTGTTTGGGAGAGAAATGAGAGAACGTTGCTCTCTGTGTAAGAACAGAAAAGAAATTGAAGTAAAAATGAAGTCAGCTGTTTTTCATTGTATACCAAAAAAAGGAGATATATCCGTTGAGGAGAGAGAAGTGAGATTCTTCTCTAACTGCCTCAATACAAAACTCAATCCTAGCCATTGAACTATCATCCTATAAGATGATTACACTTGTCTCAATCTAAACCCTCACTTAAAGAGCCACTTGGATTCTAATCCAAGGGTCCTTATTACTAGCAGCAGAAACTAAAGTTTTTTTAAAAGAAAATCTAAACAACAGAAACATTTAAGTGAACTGGAAATAGGCGGCAAAGAGGATTTTTGGCTCAGCTCAAAGGGTTACACATCAACACTCCCTTCTAACCCTTTGACTGATTTAACTCCAAGCAAATCTCTGAGGTACACAAAACGTTCCTTGGATAAAGCCTTGGTTAGAATGTCTGCAATTTGATCTTCAGATTTGCAGTAAATTAGCTCAATTCCTTTGCTTGGATAGCTTCTCGG